>NC_064641.1:668065080-668368110 GCF_023864345.2 Schistocerca serialis cubense | reverse complement strand
CCTGTTTCCCCTTTTAACAATATTCCAAATTGTTTTAATTTTTGTTATCAGATGTCCTGATCTCAGACATAATCCACATACTTCTGGACTTTTTAATAACTTTTCTTAATACAGTGCAGTAGTTTTCATAATGTTTTTGTGTTTCTGGATCATTACTCCTCCTAGCTGTGAGATATATTCCCCTTTTCTGTTTACAAGATATTTTTATCATTTTAGTAAGCGATGGCTTTTTAAATGGTTTCTTACAAATATATTTCACTGTTGTCTTAGGGAAACTGTTTTCAAATATACTCACAACGGTATCATGAAATAGGTTAAATTTTAAATTAGCATCCCAGTCTAACTGTTGCAAGCTTTCCCTCGAATTTTCAATTGTTAAATCGTTAGTGAACATATTATTTTGGAGGACTGTTTTGCATTACTGTATTTGTGCTTGGGATGAAATAGGTCTCCTGATAGATTTTCCATTCTGTTGTTAGCGTCCGACGATACAGTAACCCACTGTCCCACCACGTGGATCCGTTTGCTGGCTTACAATACGCTGAAAGTAATCCGTTCTATCAGCAAGATAATGCACAAGCTCCTCGCTCCAGAATTGTGTCAGACTGCTTCCAGAAACAGTTTGAATGCATGGCGTGCCCGTATGTTACCCCGCCGCGCCTGACCTCAATACTGGTTATTCATAAGTAAACGGCAATAAAGACAGAAACCTGCCACTTGCCAATAGATCGGGCATCAGCGAGTATTTTACACCTGCCGGTAGGCAACCAGATGAACAGATTTTCAAAGCGGGTTGCTCCTGTTGCGCCTTCCTGACTCCAATAAATTGCATGCACGTGCCCTTGACGTTTGCCGTATCACAAACAGCGGCCATATTCAATACCCATAATCTGAGATCATGTATCAACGATATGTGTCACGTTTCTTCACATTTTGTAGTTTTCTTAATCTTCTAAACCCACGGAGGTACTTACGGACAATTCTGTACCATTGAGCACAGCAGTGAAACCACCGATTGAGATGTTTGCGTCGTAGACCCGGCTCTGAGCAATCTATGGGTCTTGGGAATTGTTGTAGAGAGGACTCTGGTTCCATTAGTTTTCCGTGTCTCGTGGAGCCCAATCTGTGGTTCGTCACCATCATGGTCTGTCGTAAGGGACAGGTACACTCTTCTTGAGAATTAAGCAAATAATATACTCATGACTGTCTGCCCATTCTCAGTGCCTGTAGCAATAAAAAGTTACAATTGTTTACACTGGAAAACCAAGAATAAGAAATAATCGCCGGCCGGATTGGCCGAGTGGTTTTAGGCGCTGCGGTCGCAGGTTCGAATTCTACCTCAGGCATGGATGTGTGTGATGTCCTTAGGTTAGTTAGGTTTAAGCAGTTCTATGTTCTAGGAGACTGATGACCTCAATTGTTAAGTCCCATAGTGCTCAGAGCCATTTGAACCATTTGAAGAAATAATGAACGGAGTGCATCCAGATTGCCTACTGTGTTAACCTGTATTTTGTGGAATAAGTTTAAAATGCGAGTAAATGACAATACTGGTGCTTATAAACTGGTACATATGCACAATTTTTTTTAAAAAAGGGAAACAATCAAATCCTTAATGAAGTAATATCTGATACGACACGTCTCAGAAAGATTTCAATGCTTCGCTGTAATCAGGTACATGTAAATACCCTGCGACGACAGATGGAATTTCTTATCACTTATCAAGGATTTCAGTGAGAATTTTTGTGAAACATGGAATAATGTAGGAAGAATTACTTCGGAATGATACGCGATACCATCACCATTGTTTGTGAAACGGAACCAATTCTGCCACCACCACTTGTCACCTAGTCAACATGACATTTACTTAATAAATATCAAAAAAAGTCTGCAGTACGAGTACTATCCATTTTTTCATCAAAAATCAGAAACAATTAAGGTATACTCATATAGGTATCAAATCTTTCAATGGTTGATTGCACTCAGCGGATCTCCGAAACCCTTCCACAGGAAACTACATGTCTGATCAAAATAAATATCACTTCCTCACGTTTGCAATTTACGAGTGTAACTAACAGACAATATATCTACTCGACAAACACGCAGAACTATTCTACTAATGGTCATAATACTGTAAATGCTCGATTTAATCTTATGTAATTCATGCAGTTTCGCAAATTATTCCTTATTAGTGCACACAAAAACGTGAGTAGTCGAACTGATCGACAGTATGATTTTAGCTGTTAGCCGGGAAACATCCACAATCGCTACAGCACAAGCAGCCATTTCGCGGCGATGTACCTCCACTTCCCATATCTCAGGCGAAATCCTAAGGCAAATGGGCCAGGTGCTCAAGCGGTGAAGAGCGTGCCTGCCGTATCGAATTCTGGTCGGACGATGGACTTATCAGTCTGTATTTAACCCTGTTTCCAACTTTCAATGAGCTGAACGAAGCCGAGAACGACATGTGGCTGGGATTCCACATTAAACTGTTGATCCACATTCCTCGGTTGGATAACTGCAGTAGATTAGGGACACACATCTCGCCAAACTGAGGTCAAATATAGTTTCGCAACTTGCCACTGGGCCACAATAAATTATTATTATTATTATCATTATTATTACTATTATTATTATTATCATTATCATCATTGTTATTATTGTTATTATCATTATGAGTATCCCACGTTTGACACTCGCATCCAAACACAAAACCATTAGCGATCTTAGACGAGCAACTACAGAGTGGAAACGTCAAATGTTTTGATTGTCAAATCTCACATTTGGCTGGAGATAAAAAAAAACAATGTATCTCTTTCTGTACTAAACTTATGAGTATTTAAACAATGGAGAAGTTGTTTTGATACTACGAAATTAAGCTACTCATTTCACCACGGCAAAATACTGAGATAAATTACAAAATAAACAATTTTAAGAGCGCTCCAGGTGCCCTACCAGAAAACTGACTGGTTCTAAGTGCCAGTGACAAAGTTTTTGTTTCAACTGTTATTAATACTGCGGCTCTACACTGAGGTGACTAAAGCCATGGGATAGCGATGTGCAGATAAACACAAGATAGTATCAGGTACACAAGGAACAGAGGGGCAGTGCATTTGCGGAGCTGTCATTTGCACTCATGTAATTTGTGGGATAAGGTTTCTGACGTGATAATGGCGACACGGTGTCAGTTAACAGCCTTTGAACACCAAATGGTAGTTGGAGCTAGACGCATGGGACATTCCATTTCGGAAATCGTTAGAAAATCCAATATTCCGAGATCGACAGTGTCAAGGATGTGACGAAAAAAACAAATAACAGATATTACCTCTCACCAGGGGCAACACAGTGAACGACGGCCTTCACTTGTCAGTGCAGACAGACAAGCAACGTTGAATGATATAACCGCACGACGAAGGTATCTGTTGGAACAGTGGGCCGAAATTTGGCGTTAATGGGCTATGCAGCAGACGACCAACATGAGTGGCTTTGCTAACAGCAACACATCGCCTGCAGCGCCTTTCCTGGGCTCATGACCATATCGGTTAGACCCTGCACGACTAAAAGCAGTGGCCTGGTCAGATGTGTTCCGATTTTAGTTGGTAAGAGCTGATGTTAGAGGTCGAGTGCGGCTCAGACACCACCAATCCGTGGAGCCAAATTGCCTACGAGACACTGTGCAAGCCAGTGGCTCGTCTGTAGTTTTGTGGGCTGTGTTTACATGGAACAGACTGGGTCCTGTTTATGTTCTGCTACTTGGAGACCATATGCAGCCATTCATGGACTTCATGTTCCCAAACAACGATGGAATTTTTGTGGACGACAATGCGTCATGTCAGCAGGCCACAATTGTTGTTCACAATTGGTTTGAAGAACGTTCTGGATAACTGGAAAGAAAGATTTCACCACACGAATCCCATCGAACATGTGCGAGAGGTCAGTTCGTGCACAAAATCCTGCAACAGTTTCGCCATTGTGGACGGAAATAGAAGCAGTATGGCTCAATATATCAGCAGAGGCATCCAACGACTTGTTAAATCCATGCCACTTCGATTTGCTGTGCTACGTCGGGCAAAAGGAGGTCCGACATGATATTAGAAGGTATCCCATGACTTTCTCATCTCAGTGAGTGTTTATTTGCGGTAGCAGAAGTACAGAATTACAACAGTAATGCTTTGAACACGACAACTGTAGCCAACAAGACCCACTTGTCAAATAGTTTTACTTTATCACAGGAGGAAAGTGAAACTAAATTCAAGAAAAAAATCTCCTAGTATTTGACTTCTGTTTCTGACGCGACTCCATTCATGAGATCATATGTTGCGAAGTTTTGTGTAAAATTCCCTCTGCTATTCAGGAATAAATGGCAACATCATAAATAGGTTTTTCAGTTTTGCAACTAATAAACACGGCTGATGTTTCAGATTGAGTACGTCGATCCTGGCCTTTCCTCTTTTAAATACACTTACATTTTTCCATCCTCTTCCTTAGAGAAAGAATTTTTAAAAGCTGTTTGTGGTGGTTTAGTCTGAGACACTTTGATCGTATTGTATATCGAGGTTACACGCTTTCATTGGCAAGAATATTTAAGCAGCATTTCTGAAACCAAATAAATGATCGTATGCATTGGAATTACATGGAATGGATGCATAGATTTAGCTGCCAAAACAATCTTGCATAGATGTGGGGACCAAAGGCCTTACTTACCTTTCTTCTGCCTTGCGCTATCAAGTGATGCAAATGTCTGAAACATGTTCTTCATGATTTGGCATTAGGGAAATCTCTTACGAGTACTGAGAACACAACGGTTTTGTGAAAATGCGCCACATAAAACACTTGACATTTCCACTCTTCAATTATAATTGTACCTCTTCTTGAAAACGCTGAATAAAACTTTAAATTCGACGCAAACTAATCTAAACGATATGATTTACGAGAGAAACAACTCTTCTGCCGAAAGAGAAGTTACGCAGCTGCTTGCCGATGTGACGCGGGTGAACGGTTCTCTGGACGATATATCTCACCACGAAGGTCGGGGGCAGACAAAGTGCTTTATATCACGCCGGCGACCTTCCCGAGAGCATGGAATTCCCTCCAGAAATATGAGTATTTCGCTGGTCGCGTCCGCCGCCTTTCTCCAGGGGATACATGGTCCCACTTGGCGTGAAGCCGTGATGTGAATTCGAAAGAGGGTCGCGACATGAAGTCACACAGGTAGTCAAGAAGTCATGGAGTAAGACCTGGCTGACGTCATCAGATGTTATAACGCTTGCATGTGAACAATTTAGAGTAGCTTCGATGCAATAAAATCTTTGGGCTTGACGACTGCATGCCGAAATGCATGCATGTCTGCCATATTTCTGAAAGCAGATTCTTTCCTCCCACATTCCTGAGAGGGATACTTTACTTTTCACTTTCCTGGTAATATTTTAACATGGTTATTGAAACACAAATGGTGTTTACAGTACCTCCACACCTTCCTCGGTACTCGGTCCAACTTGAGTAACGCATGGTGCACAACACTCAAAACTTTAACATTGACCCTCCTCCCTTTTAATCCCTGAGATAAATGATTTTTATTGACTTCTTAGGTCAAAATTCATCAACAGCATCGCAAGCTACTTCGTATCTATTGACGGATAAACCATCTTGACTTTCCGCGATCTTCAGGGTCACGGTACTAGTATATAGGCCTACTGACGGAAAAAAATCGTTACATCAAAAAATAACTAATGTAGAGCAATACGATTTCGGGAATACAGTTTTCTAGCTAACACGTGTAGGAGATTAACACTGCAAGATCGCAGTTTAAGGGGAGTTCGAACGACCAATCCCGACAATGTTAAATTTAGTGATTTGGCTTCCCTGTATTTCAGGAACCACTGTAGCCACTGTCATGAAACTTTTATATGACATTAAACTGTATGTTTTGGGTCTACTGAACTATAGTAATTGCATTTCAGTCACTGCTTTTGGTAATACAATTTGTTAATTACACGGTTAAAATTTGGTGTACTTTATTGCACGTTATCATAAATAATTTTAGTTATACAAAGTATTTTGTTCTTCTTTTAGTTCAGCACACTCAGAATATGTATGTTATTACTCTCTGAAAAACTGAATACTCTACTCGAAGGGGTTTCTGAGATTTAGGGAAAAATGTAACAGAAAATGTAAATTTTCAGGAACGGATTCTAGTGGCCAACTGTGTTGCAGGGAGTGGCAATTGAGTCTCAATGTAGAGAAGTGTTATGTGCTGCGAATACACAGAAAGATAGTTCCCTTATCATTTAACTACAAAATAGCAGGTCAGCAACTGGAAGCAGATAATTCCATAAATTATCTGGGAGTACGCATTAGGAGTGATTTAAAATGGAATGATCATATAAAGTTGATCGTCGGTAAGGCGGATGCCAGACTGAGATTCATTGGAAGAATCCTAAGGAAATGCAATCTGAAAACAAAGGAAGTAGGTTACAGTACGCTTGTTCGCCCACTGCTTGAATACTGCTCAACAGTGTGGGATCCGTACCAGATAGGATTGATAGAAGAGATAGAGAACATCCAACGGAGAGCAGCGCGCTTCGTTACAGGATCATTTGGTAATCGCGAAAGCATTACGGAGATGATAAAGTCCAGTGGAAGACTCTGCAGGAGAGACGCTCAGTAGCTCGGTATGGGCTTTTGTTAAAGTTTCGAGAACATACCTTCACCGAAGAGTCAAGCAGTATATTGCTCCCTCCTACGTATATCTCGCGAAGAGACCATGAGGATAAAATCAGAGAGATTAGAGCCCAGACAGAAGCATACCGACAATCCTTCTTTCCACGAACAATACGAGACTGGAATAGAAGGGAGAACCGATAGAGATACTCAGGGTACCCTCCGCCACACACCGTCAGGTGGCTTGCGGAGTATGGATGTAGATGTAGATGTAGATACTCTGCTTTATCAATGCGAACCTTGTCCATCCGTTCAACTTCTCTGATGCAGTTTGCTCCAGGATTAATTCCCATATGCTGTAGCACCTTCACCCAACCACTGTTGCCCTCATTAAAAGCAATAACAGCATCACTGACCCCCCCCCCCACTTTAGTGTCTTCATTCCAACAAAAACATTTTTAGTAAGCGAGTTCATATAAGATTACTGAACGACTCATTGTGATTTTGAGTCTGACCATGCAGACATTTCCTCATTAATTCAGGATTTCCCAGATCTCTGTAAATAGGTTTTATGGTAGCCATGACTGCTGCTGGGATGAAATTTTTATGGGTGTGTAAACTGTCTGAGTACTGGACGTTGTGGTAATTGCACCATAATCAGGTCCAGGAGGACAAAACTGGTGCACTGGTTTTTCGTCAGTTGACAGTCTGTAGAAGAAGGTAGCCCATACTGCCTGCTTCATTTCCAACAAATCCTCAGTATTATTTCTAATAGCCATCCCGTAATACTGCTGTAGTTCATCAATCACTTTGTCTGTCAGCCGGCCTCACATGGTTTTACCATCAGAAAGTTTCCTATCTCTCAAACTTCGTTTCAACTTCCTCAAAGTGGTGCCCATCCTCTTATGGACATGGCCAATACAGACCTTCATAACACAGCACTCCACAGCCTTCTATATAAAAAAATTGCTGATTTTATTAGATCTGGAAATAATGCACGTACAAATTTTAAAATTTTAACCAGTGTAGATCATATATTAAAAAATAAAATAAAATACTTCCCATGTGAGTTTATAAGTGATTATATATATACACAATTTTATTCGTAAAATTGCAAATTTTATAATGAGATAAAAATCTTAAAATGTATAAAAAATTCTCCGTTGTAACTCCCCTTAACACATTATGTGTATCCACAAAACATGTGGCCTGTAATTGTAAATGTGTCGTGATGGTCTCTCCAATGGTAAAAGTTTCCAGAATAGTCCCCCATTCGAATCTCCACGAGAGAACTGCCAAGGGTAGATGTCCATAAGAAAAAGATTCAATAAACAACGAAAGGATAACGTTGTGCGAGTCGTGGCGTTTAAAGTCAGAAACTTGAACGTGGTAGGGAAGCTATAATATCTGAAAAGGGAAATGCAAGGCTCAATCTAGAACAGTAGGGATCAGTGAAGTGAAATGACAGAAGACAAGGATTTCTGGTCAGATGAGTGTAGGGTAATATCAACAACAGCACAAAATGGTATAACGGGAGTAGGATTCGTTATGAATAGGAAGGTAGGGCGGAGACTGTGTTACTGTGAACAGCTGAGTGATAGGGTTGTTCTTCTCAAATCGACAGCAACCAACACCGTCAACGATAGTTCAAGTATACTTGCCGACGTCGCAAGCTGAAGATAAAGAGATACAGAAAATATATGAGGACAAAGAAAGGTTAATACCACACATAAAAGAAGATAAAAATCTAATAATTATGGGGAACTGGAATGCTGTTGTAGGGGAAGGTGTAGAGGAAATGATTGCAGCATGATATGGGCATGGTACAAATAATGGGAGAGGAGAAAGATTAATTGAGTTCTGTAATAAATTTCAGTCACTAAAAGCGAACAGTCTGTTCAAGAATCACAAGAGGAGGAGGTACTTTTGGAAAAGGCCGGATAATACCGAATGATTTCTGTTAGATTACATTGTGGTAAGACAGAGAATCCGAAATCAGATACTGGATTGTAAGCCGTACTCAGGAGCAGATATAGACTCAGATCACAATGTAGTAGTGATGAAGAGTAGGCTGAAGTTTAAGAGGTTAGTCAGAAAAAATCAATATGCAAAGAAGTGGGATACGGAAGTACTAAGAAATGACGAGATACGCTTGAACTTCTCTGAGGCTATACTTACAGCAATAAGAGATACTTCAGTAGGCAGTATTGTTGAAGGGGAATGGACGTCTCTAAAATGGGAAATCACAGAAGTTGGAAAGAAAAACATAGGTACAAAGATTGCAACTATGAGGAGCCATGGATAACAAAATTAATACTTCAGTTGATCTATGAAAGAAGGAAGTACAAAAATGTTCCGAAAAATTCAAGAATACAGTAACACGAGTCACTCAGAAATTGAATAAATAGTAAGTACGTGGAAACTACGGCGAAATGGCTGGATGAGAAATGTGAAGAAATCGAAAGAGAAATGATTTTCGGAAAGACTGAATGAGCATATAGGAAAGCGAAAACAACATTCGGTGAAATTAAAAGCAAGGGTGGTAACACTAAGAGTGCAACCGGAATTCCGCTTTTAAATGCAGAGGAGTGAGCGGATAGGTGAAAAGAGTACATTGCAGGCCTTTATAAGAGGAGAAGATTTGTCTGATATGATAGAAAAAGATACAGGAGTCGATTAAGAAGAGATAGGGGATCTAATATTAGAATCAGAATTTAAGAGAGCTTCGGAGAAGATGAAATAAGGCAGAAGGGATTGATAAAATTCCACCAGAATTTCTAAAATCGTTGGAGGAAGTGGCAACAAAATGACTGTTCACGTTCGTGTAACATCTATGAGTCTGGCGACATACCATTTGACTTTCGATGAACATCATCCACACAATTCTTGAAGAACGCGAGTGCTGGAAAGTGCCAGACTCATCGCACAGTCAGCTTAACAGCTCCTGCAATTTTCAGACAAGAATACTAAACAGAGGAATGGGAAAGAAAACTGAGGACGTGCTTGTTTATGACCATTTTAGCTTTAGGAAAGGTAAGGGCACCAGAGAGGCGGCTGATAATGGAAGCAAAACAAAAGAAAAATCAAGACACGTTCATAGGATTTGTCGACCTGGAAAAAGCGTTCGATAAGAATAATGGTGAAAGATGTTCGAAATTCGAGGATAACATGGCTCTGAGCACTATGGGACTTAACATCTGAGGTCATCAGTCCCCTAGAACTTAGAACTACTTAAACCTAACTAACCTAAGGACATCACACACATCCATGCCCAAGGCAGGATTCGAACCTGCGACCGTAGTGGTCGCGCGGTTCCAGACTGCAGCGCCTAGAACCGCTTGGCCACACCGGCCGACAGGGTAACATGAGTAAGCTACATGGAGAGAAGGGTAATACATAGCATGTACAAGAGCCAAGAGGGAATAATAAGAGTAGTCGAGCAGGAACGAAGTGCTCGGATTAAAAAGGGTGTAAGACAGGTGTGTAGTCTTTCGCCCCCACTGTTCAATCTATACATCGACGAAGCAAGACTGGTTCATGTTTGGATTTAAAATTCAATGTGAAAGGGTATCGGTGATACGATTCGCAAGATTACACTGCTATCCTCAGTGAAAGTGAAGAAGGATTACGTATTCTGCTGAATGGAGTGAACAGTCCAATGAAACAGAATATGTACTGAGTGTAAATCGAAGAGAAACGAAAGTATGTATGTGTAGCAGAAAAGAGAACTGCGAGAAACTTATCATCAAGATTGACAGTCACGAAGCAGATGAAGTTAAGGAATTCTGCTACCTAGGCAACAGGACATCTAAAGCAGACCAGTAGTGGCGAAAAGAGCATCCTGGCCGAGACGTCTACTACCATCAAATAAAGACCTTTATTTGAGAACAGAATTTTGGAGCACAGTTGTTCATCACAGTGAAACACTGACTGTGGGAGAACCGGAACAGAAGAGAATCGAAACATTTAAGATGTCTCATTACACACAAATGTTGCAAATTAGATGGACTGATAAGGTAGGGAATTAGGAGATTCTGTGTACAATCGGAGAGGAAAGGAATATGTGGAAATTACTCAGAAGAACAAGGGACAAGATCACAGGAGATCTGTTAAGACATCAGAGAATAATTTTCTTGGTACTAGAGAGAGCCGTAGACGATAAAAACTGTAGAGGAAGACAGATATTGAAATAGATCCTGCAAATAATTTAGGATGTAGGTTGCAAGTGGAGAGACTGGCACAGGAGAAAAATTCATCGCTGGCCGCACCTAACCAGCCAGAAGTATGATGGAAAAAAAACCGCCACAATGGTGTTTTACAGTTGCGGGATATGCCGGATGTCAGTTTGTGGGATGGAGTTCCAGGCCGGTTACTACCTGTTGCTCTGGCACACCCACTGAAATGCTGTTGATGAATGGGAGCAAAATAGGTTGAATCACCAGATTGACGTACTGTTTTGCAATGACGGTGCGTACTCTAAGCACGAGAGTGCTCCTGTTGTCATATTAAATCGCTCACATGGCCATAACTGCATTTGTAGGTCCAGTATGTCTAGCCCGCAGACACGTTGGTTGCAGGCCCTCAACTGGCCTCCCACCAAACGCACGGCCGTCACTGGCACCGAGGCAGAACCAGCTTTCATTAGAAATCACAGTGGACCTTCGCGCTGCCTCCAGTGAGCTCTCACTTGGCACCACTGAAGTCAAAAATGGCGGTGGTTTGAGGTCAGTGGAATGCACGCTATAGGGCTGTCATCGAAATAACCGATTTGTAACAGTTCGTTGTGTCACTGTGGTGCCTAATCGCTTCTCAAATTGCTGCTGCAGATGGCGATGCCTTAGAGCCAAATGCCGAACACCATGATCTTCCGTCTCGATACTGCCACGTGGATATCCGGAACAGTCTTCTGCGATCTACATTTTCGTGATTATCGCTGCCAGCAATTATGTACAGTGGTTACATTCCTGCGCAGTCTTTCTACAATATGACACAAGGAAGATCCAACTTTTCATGGCCATACTACACGACCTCATTCAAATTCAGTGAAGTACTGATAATGCGTCTTTGCTGCCTTAAAGCCATTCTTGACTGACATCAACTCATCGCGTCCAGTCTCAAAGGCAGACAACGGTCACGACCGTTATAGCGTGTATTTAAGGCAAACCTGATTTGCATCCTCATAGAGGGGCTACTAGTGCCTCCCTCATGCGACCTGCGTTAAATTCTAATAGATATCTTTCAGATACAGAAGAAAGCTTACCAACTGTCGTTTATGCCGCACAACTCCTTCTTGGTGTTTTCTTCCGTCAATGTAATTCTGCACGGCATTGCTTCCAACCCGCCCAGTCCATGTATCACTCGCGGACTTGTACTTGCCAGGAGCTAGCCTACGTGCCACAAACAGCAGGCTGTTATAGCAGGACAACCCGCCAAGAGTAATTTCAGAAACTAGTCTAGGAATTTTTACATGGTTTTCACTAATACATCGACTGATTCACGTGGAAGGCTTGTGAACATAATTTATAAACTTTTTGTGCAGTCTGGCTGAATTATTAATTCTGCCTCTATGCGAAGGCTAATCTGAGGAATTAGTGTAAAGATTTTCATGTGGTTTTCAATAACACAATGACTGATTCTTGAGTAAAGTGTAAGTTCCTAATCTTACAAAGATTTCTGTACATAAAGTATTACTGTTAAGCCGGACAAGTTGTCACGTCATAGATAGTACTACGTGAGTGAAGCTGGGACAGGTCGCTAGTATCCTACACTCCTAAATATTCCAGGAGACTCTTATACAAAGTTGCCATCGTTTACTCTGATATGCCTCAACTAATGATGAAAACTGGGAATGAAGAAAGGAATTTCTCCCAAAGTTTAATCTGGTATCATAATTTTCCAGGAAGATAACTTCTCAGCCGCGCGGGGTAGCCACGTGGTCTAGGGCGCCTTATCACGGGCAGTACAGCTCTGACCCTTCGGAGGTTCGAGTACTCCCTCGGGCATGAGTGTGTGTGTTGTCCTTAGCGTAAGTTAGCTTAAGTTAGATTAAATAGTGAATAAGCTTAGGGACCGATAACCTCAGCAGTTTTTTCCAATAAGACCTTACCACAAATTTCCAAAAAATTACGTCTCAACGTAAAGTTTATGTACTTGATAGCTGGACAGATGCGCAGCTCACTAGCATTTCCCATGCAGTGTCATGAACATAATACGAATGGGATAATGTGTTTCTACCATGTCATTAAATATATAGATTTCATGAACAAACTAGTGGATTACCTCTGGCCGATAGGGTTTTCTGGTCTACGTCCATATGAATCTGTCTGCATCTACATCAACAATCCGCAAGTGACCTTACAGTGTGTGGTGGAGGGTACTTCGTGGAAAACTGTGACCTTCCTGTTCCATTCCTTAATGATTCGCGGGAGGACCGATCGTTGGTATGCCTCCATGTTAGCACAAACCTCTCTTACATTCATAGACTTTTACCGAGTTGTACGTGGGAGGAAACACTATATTCGTCGATTCTTCTAGGAACAGTAAATCTCGTTGTGAAGCAGAACACCTCAATTGCAGCGTTTGCCATCAGAGGTACCTGAGAACGCCCGTGGGCAGTGGCAGGGTTTCTGGCGTCGCCTTTCAAATTCCTGGCGCCACTAGCTCCATCTGTCGTATTGTGTCCCTCTGGTTTGAGGCCGCTACCATCTCTGCTCCGCCACGGTCGCAGGTTCGAATCCTACCTCGGCCATGGATGTGTGTTTGTCCTTAGGTTAGTTACGTTTAAGTAGTTCTAAGTTCTAGGGGACTGATGACCTCACATGTTGTCCCATAGTGCTCAGAGCCATTTGAACCATCTCTGCTCGAGGTTGTTGATGGGGACTGGGCGTGTTGTGGCTTGACGAGTTGGGGAGCGGTAACGGAGCGAGGAGGACGGTGTGAGAGGTCCGCCCGGCGAGTAAGGCGAGTACTTGGGCAAGCGTCTTGGGCACTGAGTCCGACAAGTGGTTGCTGGGCATATTTGTGGGCCGATTTGAATCCGAGACTGACTTCGAGTGTGTAGCCTGACCACCAGCTTTGGGACGTGACACACCGATTACAGAGTTCAAGGCAGTTTCCCTGTGCTGTATTCTGAGGCTCCATTGGAATCGGCACGCTTCAGCTTCGATTTGTGAATTTCAGTTCAGTTTTAGATTTTGAGGTCTTAACTGTTACTTTCTTATTAATACCTATAGGTCTGTTGCGATCATTGCGATTTCTTAGATGATGTAATTCATCGCCAGTTGCTTTCTTGAACTGTGGCTGTTGTCTGCATATCCTGAGTCGATACTAGCCTTTATAGTTTGTTAATAGGGTATCTTAAACTGTGTGGGTCGATGGTGTTTCCTGAGCCGGAGCGATAACGTGATTTTCTGTCCTGTGGCCGGACCGCCCCGTCGTCACGCAGTATCTGCATGGTTCGGTTTTAACGGCCACCCTACACAATGTCTTTAAACACCAGATAAGCACCTTTCTCTTGTAATACGGCAAGGTGCCGGTTTCGACATATCTTACAAGGGAACCTCCTCATCGCACCCCCCTCATGATTAGTTATAAGTTGACACAGTGGATAGGCCTTGAAAAACTGAACACAGCTCAGTCGAGAAAACAGGAAGAAGTTGTGTGGAAGTATGAAAAAATAAGCAAAATATACAAATTGAGTAGTCCATGAGGGAGATATACAACATCAAGGATAGCGTGAGCTCAGCCGCGCCGTGGTCCCGTGGTTAGCGTGAGCAGCTGTGAAACAAGAGGTCGATGGTTCAAGTCCTCCCTCGTGTGAAAATTTTAATTTCTTTATTTTCGCAAAGTTATGATCTGTCCGTTCGTTGATTGACGTCTCTGTTCATTGCAATAAGGTTAGTGTCTGTGTTTTGCGACCGCACCGCAAAACCGTGCGATTAGTAGACGAAAGGACGTGCCTCTCCAATGGGAACCGGAAACATTTGATCGCTAGGTCATAAATCAACCGATTCCTCCACAGGAAAACACGTCTGATATATTCTATACGACACTGGTGACAGCATGTACGTCACATGAGAGGAATATGTTGTCGACCCACCTAACTTGTACACTTGGCGAATGGGTAAAAAGATTCTTCTAACTTGCCCGATTTAGGTTTTCTTGTGGATGTGGTAATCACTCCCAAAAAGTGATGAAAACGTAAGAGTTTGTCACAGACTGAAAATAAAAAATTACAGTTTTCCCAAGTCTTGAACCGAGGACCTCTCGTTCCGCAGCTGCTCACGCTAACCACCCGACCACGGCGCTCCTGACCGCCCATTCGCTTGATGTTGCCTATCTTAAACGTGGACTACTCAGTTTGTATATTTTGTTTATTTTTTCATAGTCCCACACAACTTCTTCCTGTTTTCTCGATTGATGTGTGTTCAGTTTTTCAAGGCCTATCCACTGTGCCAACATATAACTAAATCTGAGGGGGGTGCAATGGGGAGGTTCCCTTGTTAGAGCATTAGAGACTTCATCGCTCTGTTAATTATATTAGCTTATGAGGTGACTGTGTCTCAAAATTTGCAATTCCTGAGGTTATGTAGTTGGATTGGGCAGCCCGTTTTTCTTTCGGGCGTTTCGTTTGTAGAGGCGGTATCTTGGAGTGACGCGGGTATACCGTTTGGCTAATTATTTTTGCCTCTTGTACCGGTTTCGAGATATCTTCGAGCATTGAAGACGTCATCGCTCTGTTAATTATATTAGCTTAGGAGGTGACTGCGTCTCAAATTTGCAATTCCTGAGGTTATGTAGTTGGGTTTGGCAGCCTGTTTTTCTTTCGGGCGTTTCGTTTGTAGAGGCGGTATCTTGCAGTAACGCGGGTATACCGTTTGGCTAGTTTATTGTTGCTTTCACGTAATGAAGCTTGCTGTGTTACTATTTCTTTTGCCGGTCTATACCCAACGAAAAGGGCCTTGGAAGGCCAGTACTCTCGTTCTTGGCCTTCCTATTTGGTGTAGTGTTGTGCCTCTTGCGTATTGCCTTCCGGTGCAACCCTTGTGAGGAGCCAACTCTCTATTAAATCAAGCAGTTGCTCGTGAAGGCCTTACTGTATTCTATTTGGTAGTCTTACTTAACTGAAGCTCTTATTATTGATGGCTTGCCTGTTTTCTATTCGGCAATTCTACTAACTGAAGCTGTTATTATTGAAGGCCTGCCTGTTCGCTTTTAATTCAGTTAAGAGCTATTTCATAATTTGGGTTAGCCGAGACCCTTATTAATCAAGGCCTACCTGTTTCCATAGCATTATTATTGAGATCTGATATCTTATTCTGTGTTTTAATTAACTGCAATTGAAGTTCCCAAAGGCCTATCTGTTTCAAAGGGATTTATGGCAACAAGGTGGCAACAAGAAATTGCACCCTAACCTTTCACCTTACATCCCTTTATCCACAATTGTAGGTGTCAGTCCGTGATGCTTTTGCGCTCACTAAATGAACTTGTAACGAATTGCATTGCTCTTCTTAGGATCTTCTGTCAATCCGATCTGGTATGGATCCCTGACCGAAGAGCGGTATTCAGGCATTGGTGAGTGAGAAATACCTTCTTTGTGGACGGACTGTATTTCCTTAGAATGTTTCTAATTAACTTCAGACTTGCATCCGCCTACCATGTGGCTTGGCTCATATGGTCGTCACACTTTACTTACGCATACTTTGTTTATTTTGTGGGTGTGATTGCTTCCAGGGATTGTTCTGCAATCTTGCATTTACAATAATGGGTCTTTCTGTCTACTTATCAGCAGTACGTTACATTTGTTTATGATGAGGTTCAGATGCTAATCCCTACACCAACCGTCTGTTCCCTTCAGGTTTTCCACATTTCGCTACAATTTTATAGCGTTGGAACTTTTATTCTACGACAGCATCATCAGTGAAAGACTTCATGGAGTTCTGACTTACTCACGACGTCATTTATATTTATTGTGAAAATTAATATTCCCATAATATCCCATCGGGTGCTGAGAATTTCTGGGGAAGAACAAAACTGAGTAATTCAGGTACTATAACTAAATACTACAGCAATCTATTTCGGCAACAAAGAGATTGAGAAATTTGTGGCTTATGTAAATGAAGAAATTATTCTCTTCTTTGAGCGTCTTCTAGTGAAGTATTGCAATCTTATGCTGGTTTGGGAGCTCGCTGCTTCAAACACCGTTGTATATTATGATATAAGGTTTATTTGAAGAAATGAATAAATAGATAATTCCTATTTATTTACACACTGAATGAACCTCCTTGCCTTACTACAACAAGGCGGACGATACGGAAGATAGAGATCTGCATTTGTGTGCTCTGGGAGCTGTTCTACATCTAGTTAGCAGAGACATCACTAGAGTGTACGTATGACAGGCACATAATTTGTGCAGCTGCTTCTGGGACAGGCGTGCTATTTGGCAGGTACGATACGAGATGCTCTGTAGAAGTGGCTGCACTGACTAATTTGTCTTATGATCAGTCAAGCTAAGATCACACTGGGCGGAACTGCACCGTAGGACAGCGGCGTGGCATGACTCGACCAAATATTGTTAGTATGAAATCATGTGAGACAGAACTCACTACGATGTATGAGAACTGCGAGGCAAAGTTATCCAACTAGCCAACTATGATGCGGCATGCTGCATCACGTAGTTCAGTTGTTGCCAGTGCAGTAGAACAAGTGTCGCTATAATGCACGTCATTCAAGTCATAACTCTTTTGACGTGTGAAATGAAAGTTTGTTTGCCAAAATAATATTAGACGAGTGACAGTTAAAATTATATGGATAAGAGAATATGACCTTCAAAGTGAACATTACTTGAATAACGCCAGAAAAAGCAACATTTGGAAAGAAATTTCCAGGGAAATTGGTGTTAATGGTTAGTAAATTTCATATTTTTTCTGTTATTTTTTGTAAAACCTAATGTACAAATACCTAGAAATTAATTTTCTGTTATATTGTGAAACTGACTATTACGTATTAAGTCTTTTACGGCAAAGTCCTTATTATTCCATTCTTATATCACTCAATTTCTCCTCGACAACATCTTCTGTGTACCATGTCGTAATACCAGAACAAACCATCTTGGTGAGGGCGGGGAGATGCGGCACAGAAATAATCTTTGAATCTATCCCGTATCCGGACAGCATTATTTACGAAACTGCCACTTGTAAGGGGAATGTCTCGTATCCCTTCGGTCTCTTCAGTGCCAAACAATATTGCATTGTGTCTCCGAAAATTGTACGACACAAAAGTGGTAACAATTAAGTTGTCTAGCTGTTTCGAACTGAGACAGCAAATCCTTAAGTTTTGGTACAATATTACAAAAACGTTTTCTGAAACTCTTTGGATTCTTTTATACCTGAAACGCAATACTTTTTTCGAATGGTCATCTGAATACGTACCAGTTTAAGATTTCATTAAATAGGTTTTTAATGGAAAAGCTTCGTCTACTGCAGCCACGTGAGGCAGTAGAACTCTCGTTACTGGTAATACATTTGAACCTGGTATATGCAAGATATTTGTTTACAGTTTTCCGTACAAGGTCACCAACGTTTCCATATACAGGGTAATTTAGATGCCCCTACCGTTGTCGTTTTATGAAACACCTAATGTTATATCTGGCCTTTAAAAACCACACGTGTGAGTTTCACATTCTCTCGCTCGCAACGCGCAATATACTCCTTCAACAGAAAATATGAAACTTTTCTACAGAAATTTAAATTTTGTCAAATTTGTACTGGGAAAAATTTTCGCTAGAGGCCGTAGTGTTACTGTTTTCAAGAAAACGTAAGAAAGTGACCTTCAAACTCACTCCCAGTCCCATACTCAGCCCCCACCAATGATTTCTAGCATGTTGTTCATGGTACTCCTACCATTGCACAAAAATTTGCGATTACACGAATTATTTCACGTCTTTGATCTTTTTTGATCTTCATTGACTGTTCTTATTAACCCTACGGCTTCGTTGGGAACTTACAAAATGTGCAACTGACGTTTGTGTTAATTTTACCTAACAATTTGGTGAATTTTAATAGTCAAAGTAAACAATTACACGTTTATATTCTTCGCTTCCAATTATATCGTAGTATTCGTCAGGCCTTCTGCTTATGAAACTGCTGTGCTTGTAATGGGTAAGTTTGGATCGAATCGTTAACGTAATTAGTTTTATCGTAACCCTTACAAAAGTCGGTTTTCTAAGTTACCTTCACGGGTACATTTAAATTAACATTGTGAACAAAATAGCCGACTATACTGGTGGCGTAATAGTCCAATCAACAGACCAAGAGAGGTCGAATATCGGGAATATTTCTAATAGTCGGAAATGTTAATAAGGTAGTAGGAGGGACTGCTGAGTGATATGTGTTTGGGTGGAGGTGCGTTTGAAGATCACTTCTGTACGTTTTTCTTGAATACCTATAAAACCGTGGCATCCAGCGAAAAATGTATCCTAGTACAAAATTTGACTACATTCAATTTCTTACAAAAAGGACCTATTCATTTTTTCGGTAGGACTGATAGTTTGTGCGTAGCGAGAGGAAAAAAATGAAAACCTAACGCGTTATTTTTAAAGGGCAGGTACAACATTGCGCGTTGCATAAATTGACAATGATACGAGCAGCTAAATCACCCTGTATAAATGGATAGTCTGTATCTGCCAAAGCAAGCAATTAAAATATAGTGAGCCACTATTTGGTGGAGAGAAAATGTCTGTGTGTGATATCTGAAGAAATATGTATTTTGAATTGATGGCCGGTTTCAGCTGTCACCTTCGGTTCTGCAATACGACATAAAACACACTGCACTTATATTTCCTATGGCAGTAGTAACGAAATGTGTAAGTACAATATTTTACATGCAGATAACATACCTCACCATTTACAAAATTGTGCCATATATTTTGACAAATTTTAAAATTAAAGTAGTTTGGAAATGCTATCTCTACCAGCAGGTAAATCACAACGACTCAGCATGTCTTTAACAATAATTTACAGCTCCATTGTGAATTTAGTAAATTTCACGTACACATCGGATGTAGGATGGTTTAGATTAATTCTTCCCAGGAATCCATACACTGCATAAATAAAATATTTTAGTTAGTATAAACTGGTTGCTGTCCGTTGGTTCAGAAATTTTCAACACTACTTCACAACAAGGAAAATTATTTCATCATATTTGGAATGCCTTATGTTCAAAGCGGTTTTTATCCATGAAGTCGGGACGTTTTATAAAAATAAATGTACAAATAAACGAGAAAATATGAGATACATCTAAAATCTTATGGCAAAGTCATATTACAAAATAACGTTTTTTACAGATTATATGATGCAATATAGATCTTATGTGACATGCAGTCTTTAGTTGAAAAATCTCGAGAATAAATGTTTTCTACCTTATACCACAGTGGTCATTTATTTTTTAAAAAATGTACCTAACGCGTCATAAGCAGTGGCAATACACTTTAAAAATTAAAAAAACTATAAAATTGTGGATTTCTTTGAGATCCTTGATACGCCCGCTAAACCCGCTGGGCAGAACAGGTAATAGGATTGTGGAAAGGGACCAAAGGTTGAGATCAGTTCCTGCTTCTAATTGTCATTCATTGTAATTTAATAACCTTTATACCAAAACTGGCACATAGCCGAATCTTTACCGAATGTAACTCTTCACGGCTGAAGGCCTCCAACAAGAAATGTTAACAAGATAAAATCTAATTAACGTAGCAATCTAATAATTAAAGAAACAACATACGCAAAGTGCGATACAAATGGTTGTGTGTCACAATTAAATTCCAAAATCTTAGAATATATTACCACAGATCTTTAAAGGCAGAAGGCCAGCATGTTTAACAACAAGAAATCTTAAAAATCAACAGATGAATATCAAATTAAGATAGCAATAAAATACTTAAAAAAGCAACATATGCAACGTCCAATGCCAATGGCTGAGGGCCACAACTAATCTTCAAAAATTTTAAAATATATTACCATAATCTTTAAAGGCAGAAGGCCACAGTGTTCAAGCTTTAAAGATAAATTTACATATTAATTTTGCAAAATTTTAAGAAAACAAATAACCATAAGCCAAATATTTAAAATAGCTGACAACAGATAATTAAACACTGGTGGCACTCAGAAGGCCTCCACGGAGGTCGGTCTGCCCTCGTTCACTTAGATGAGACAGGTGGTGAGCCCTACTATACTTGATCCGTCGGAACCCAAACTGAGGACAGTCATGGATCGAGCGACAAACCGCTTGCTTGCCACGAAAGAGTACATGAGAATTCAGAACAACAGTTACGGGCGTCACTATCCACAATCAAATATTGCCAAAACTACACACCATGTTAGACAGCAGAACAGGTGAGGAAAGGACACTGCCTAAAATTACGTTAGAGGCCAGGGCAGGTAACCAGAACACTAATAGCAACAAGGCAGAAAAAACTCCGCTCATGCACTTGGACAATAGTAAATTAATTTGATTAATTCCACCTGACGGCGGCTCTTTCGACCACTTCAGACACTCGTTGTTGCTCTCAGGAAAACTCAACAGCAACCGACTGTCTAGCTGCAGAATGCCAACAACATCTACAATGGCCATCAGTATAGATAAGGACAACTACACACACAACCTGACAAACACTTGCACTGAACGATACCCAACAGTAACTAAACACACACGAAAACAAATCGGGAGTCGATGCACACCCAAGCACACACCTGACTCATGAACGGTAGGCGAGTCCAAACGCGTTGTCTGGTAGGACGACCGACCGACGATCCACCAAAACCGGGGCATGCTCAGGGGATGCGTAGCAGCAATGGTAAAACGAGCCATGTCGACGCAGGCCTCGCTGACACTCCAACCCGACTCCAGTAGCGCCGCCTAGCAGATAGCCGACTCCCGAACGATCGGCCAGCCAAAACGCATCGTCCAATAAGGCGAACCACCTACGATCCACCAAGACCGGGGCTGGCTCAGGGTATTCGTGGCAGCAACGGTCGGGTGAGCCATGTCGACACAGGCCCCGCTGGTACTCCAACACGACTGCACTACCGCCAATACAGATAGCTGACTCATGAACGATTGGCCAGCCAAAACGCGTTGTCCAATAAGGCGAACGACCTACGATCCACTAAGGCAAGACCTACTCGGGGGATGCGTGGCGGCAATGGTCGGGCGAGCCATGTCGACGCAGGCCTCGCTGGTACTCGAACCCGACTGCACTAGTGCCGCCTTGCAGATAGCTAACTCATGAACAATTGGCCAGCCAAAACGCGTCGTCCAATAAAGCGAACGACCTACGATTCACCAACACTGGGGCCAGCTCAGGAGATGCGTGGTGGCAACTGTCGGGCGAGCCATGTCAACGCACGCCTCGCTGTACTCCAACCCGACTGCACTAGCGCCATCTTGCAGATATCCGACTCATGAACGATCGGCTAGCCAAAACGCGTCGTACACTAATGCGAACGACCTACGATCCACCAAGACTGGGGCCTGCTCAGGATTTGCGAGGCGGCAATGTGAGGGCAAGCCATGTCGACATAGGCCTCGCTGGAACTAAAACCCAACTGCACTAGCGCCGCCTTGCAGATAGCAGACTCATCAACGACCGGCCAGCCACAACGCGTCATCCAATAATGCAAACGACCTACGATCCACCAAGAAAGGGGCCGGCTCAGGGGACGCGTGGTGGCAACGGTCGGGCGAGCCATGTCGACGCATCCCTCGCTGGTACTCCAACACGGATGCACTAGCACCTCCTTCCAGATAGTCGACTCTTGATCGGTCGGCCAGCCAAAACGAGTCGTCCAATAAGGCGAACAACCTATGATCCACCAAGACCGGGGCCGGCTCAGGGTATTCGTGGTGGCAACAGTCGGGTGAGCCATGTTGACACAGGCCCCGCTGGTACTCCAACTCGACTGCACTAGCGCCGCCTTGTAGATAGCCGACTCATGATCGATCGGCCAGCCACAACACATCCAATATGGCGAACGTCCTACGACCAACCAAGACCGGAGCCTGCTCAGCGGATGCGTGGCGGCAACACTCGGGCGAGCAATGTCAACGCAGGCCTCGCTGGTACTCCAGCCCCACTGCACTAGCGCCGACTTGCAGATAGCCGACTCCCGAATGATCGGCCAGCCACAACGCGTCATCCAATAAGGCGAATGACCTACGATCCACGAACACCGCGGCTGGCTCAGGTGATGCGTGGTGGCAATGGTCGGACAAGCCGTGTCGACGCAGGCCTTGCTGTACTCCAACCCAACAGCATTAGCGCACATACAGATAGCTCATGAACGATTGGCCAGTCCAAACGCGTCGTCCAATAAGGCGAACGACCTACGATCCACCAACACCGGGGCCTGCTCAGGGGATGCAATGCTCAGGCGAGCCATGTCGACGCAGGTCTCGCTGGTACTCCAACCCGACTGCACTAGCGCCGCCTTGCAGATAGCAGACTCATGAACGATCGGCCAGCCACAACGCGTCGTCCAATAAGGCGAACGACCTACGATCCACTAAGGCAAGACCTGCTCAGGGGATGCGTGGTGGCAATGGTCAGGCGAGCCATGTCGACGCAGGCCTCGCTGGTACTCCAACCCGACTGCACTAGCGCCGCCCTGCAGATAGCTAACTCATGAACGATTGGCCAGCCAAAACGCGTCGTCCAATAAAGTGAACGACCTACGATTCACCAAGACAGGGGCCGGCTCAGGAGATGCGTGGTGGCAACGGTCGGGCGAGCCATGTAACGCAGACCTCGCTGGTACTCCAACCCGACTGCACTAGCGCCGCCTTGCAGATAGCAGACTCATGATCGATCGGCCAGCCACAACGCATCGTCCAATAAGGCGAACAACCTACGATCCACCAAGACCGGGGCCGGCTAGGGCATACGTGGCGGCAATGGTAGGACGAGCCATGTCGACGCAGGCCTCGCTGTACTCCAACCCGACTGCACTAGCGCCATCTTGCAGATATCCGACTCATGAACGATCGGCTAGCCAAAACGCGTCGTACAATAAGGCGAACGACCTACGATCCACCAAGACCGAGGCATGCTCCAGGGATGCGTAGTGGCAATGGTCGGCGAGCCATGTCGATGCATGTCTCGCTGGTACACCAGCCATACTGCACTAGCGCCGCCTTACAACTAGTCGACTCATCAACGATCCGATCAGCCTGCCAAAAGCGCGTCGTCCAATAAAGCTAACGATCTACGGTTCACCAAGACTGGGGCCTGCTCAGGATTTGCGAGGCGGCAATGAGAGGGCGAGACATGTCGACATAGGCCTCGCTGGAACTAAAACCCAACTGCACTAGCGCCGCCCTGCAGATAGCAGACTCATGAACGATCGGCCAGCCACAACGCGTCTTTCAAGAAGGCGAATGACCTATGATCACTAAGACGGGACCTGCTCAGGGGATGCGTGGCGGCAATGGTCGGGCGAGCCTTGCCGACACAGGCCTCACTGGTACTCCAACCCGACTGCACTAGTGCCGCCTTGCAGATAGCCACCTCATGAACGATCGCCCAGCCAAAACGAGTCGTCCAATAAGGCGAACAGCTTATGATTCTCCAAGACCGGGGCCTACTCAGGGGATGCGTGGCAGCAATGGTTGCACGAGCCATGTCGACGCAGGCCTCGCTGGTACTCCAGTCTGACTGCACTAGCGCCATCTCGCAGATAGCCAACTCATTAACGATCGGCCAGCGAAAACGCGTCGTCCAATAAAGCGATCGGCTTATGATTCACCAAGACCAGGGCCTGCTCAGGGGATGTTTGCGGCAACAGTCGGGCGTGCCATGTCAATGCACGCCTCACTGGTATTCCAAACCGACTGCACTAGCGCCACTTTGCAGATATCTAACTCATGAACGATCGACCAGCCAAAACGTGTCTTCCAATAAGGCGAACGACCTACGATTCACCAAGACCGGTGCCTGCTCAGGGGATGCATGGCGTCAACGGTCGGGCGAGCCATGACGACGCAGGCTTCGCTGGTAATCCAACCCGACTGCACTAGTGCTTCCTTGCATATAGCCGATTTATCATCGATCGGCCAGCCAAAACGCGTCTTCCAATAAGGCGAACGACCTACGATTCACCAAGGCCGGGGCCTGCTCAGGGGCTGCGTGGCGGCAACGGTCGGGTGAGCCATGACGACGCAGGCCTCGCTGGTACTCCAACCCGACTGCACTAGCGCCTCTTTGCAGATATCTAACTCATGAACGATCGGCCAGCCAAAACGCGTCTTCCAATAAGGTGAACGACCAACGATTCACCAAGACCGGTGCCTGCTCAGGGGATGCGTGGTGGCAACGGTCGGGCGAGCCATGTCGATGTAGGCGTCGCTGGTACTCCAACCCGACTGCGCTAGTGCCTCCTTGCAGATATCTAACTCATGAACGATCGCCCAGCCAAAACGCGTCGTCCAATAAGGCGAACGACCTACGATTCACCAAGACTGGGGCCAGCTCAGAGGATGCGTGTCGGCAACGGTCGGGCGAGTCATGTCGACGCAGGCCTCGCTGGTACTCCAACCCAACTGCACTAGCGCCGCCTTGCAGATAGCAAACGCGTCGTCCTGTAGGACGAGCGGCCGACGATCCACCAAGACCATGGCCCAGCAGTGGTCAGACGATCCATGTCGATGCAGACCTCACTGCTGCTCTAACCATACTGCCCTAGTGCCACATCGGCACTCCGACTGGCAGGTTCGGACTGCACTCCAGACGCGTCCTCACCCGACTGGCAGCCCGAACTCGCAACGCGAACTAGCGACGTGAACTGCCGACGAACTCCGGTACAGGTAGGTTTGGACTGCACTCCAGACGCATTCCAACTGACTGGCAGACACGAACTCGCAACCCGAACTGCTTATTCGAACTGGCAACCCTAACTGCCGACGCTAACTCGCTATCCGAACTGTGATCAACTCTCTATCTGAACTGGTACCAACTAACTTACAACCGACAACGAGCTGGAAGTAATAGCAGTGACGCAAAGATATCAGTGGAGGGGATATATTGATACGCGCTGCTAACGCCGCTCACGGTCAGGCAAAGTAGCCACTTAGTGACAGTAGTAATTTAAATTAACGTAGTGAGGTGAAAGTACGTTAAAAACAGGGTGTAAAATAGATGGCGGGAACACGAGCCACGCTTGTTCATACATAAATGGCGATAATGCTCCTTCACGAAAGGTTGTATATTGACAGCTATTACTTCTGTACAAGTGTGAGTGGAGGACGGTGGTGTGGGGGGTTCAAAATGGTTCAAATGGCTCTGAGCACTATGGGACTTAACATCGGAGGTCATCAGTCCCCTAGAACGTAGAACTACTTAAACCTAACTAACCTAAGGACATCACACACATCTATGCCCGAGCCAGGATTCGAACCTGCGACCGTAGCGGTCTCGCGGTTCCAGACTGAAGCGCCTAGAACCGCTCAGCCACACCGGCCGACCGTGGGGGGGGGGGGGGCGAGTGCGGTTGGGGGGGGGGAGTGGGAGTGTGGAGGCTAGGGGTGGGGGGGGGGGGGGGCTCGGGGGTCGCCCGTAACCATTGAAAGTTGCATGGTGACACGATTCTAAATAGTATTTTCATTAATGACCTGCATGATTTTTTGTGATCTCCGTGCTGCTAGAGCTTGCATTTCCAAACCATTTAAATTTTAAACGTTGTCAAAATATATGGCATGATTTGAAGAAAGGAAAGGCATGTTACCCATATGTAATATACTTATGCATTTATTACTGACGTAGAAAATGCGACTTGCGTACGTCGCGTTGCAGATACGAAGACGAGAGCGGAATATTGTTCAAACGACCATAAATTTAAAATACATTTTTAAGTGTGATGTGGGATCTGAAGTATTTCTTCAAATCTTTCGGTCTGCAGATCGCCCACTGACCAGAATATCCGTAATATATGATTTCTAAGTGCTTTCCGTCTAGTGCATCAATACTGTTCGAATAAGTCCATTTTTCAGAAAATTCTTTTACAATTTTCTTCCATTTCTCTTCGTATGATGTGGCTACTACTGTCTTGGACAACATTTCCGACAACGCTACAAATGTTGAGCGTCCGATTTCTTGTACGGTCGTATGTCTCAGACGAAAAGATGCTGCGACAGTCTTGAATGAATCGTCACTAGCAAGGAACTTAAAACAAAATCAAAAACAAATTTTTCGTTTAAAGATATTGACTGCAATAAGAAGTGGAAAGCTTTGAGAGACGGCTGTTAAAAGTTGTCTTTCACTGTTACCGATTTTGGGAATAATGTTTCCCCTTTTGTTACATCGGACTCCATGGTTTGCACTATCTCGCTGAATTTATCTTGAAACATTCTGCAGTACATACTGAATCACTTTGGAACCTTTTTAAGCCGTGGCAAAAGCGTGATATTCTCTTTCTTCATCTCATGAATTCGAATAGTTATGGAGCCATATTCGTCGCTCTTTTCTTGTTTGCCTTTCCTTCAATCTGTCTTTCTCCTCACATAACAAAAAAATTCTCATTATTTCGCTTTCGTCCATTTTGCTCCGAGTTCGTCGAACGACTTACATACAAAATACGCTCCGCTGCAGTTCTACAGTTGTATACTAAACAGAGCCCGTCGTGCCTCGCCGCCCTGCTACAGTGCAGTTCCACACAGTGCTGTCTTACCTTAACGTGGAAGATTAGCTTCCAGTACGGTCTGCGAAGTATGTTTGTGTGATCAGAGTTAATAAAGGTTCTAGTACGCGAAGTTTTATGTTAAAGTGATCAGCAGTTTATAGTTTCCTAGTGTTTAGAAAGTGCTATTGCTCCACGACTGTACACTCAATGAACTGCCGCTCCATTTGCAACCAGGCTTTTTATTTAAATCCACGACCGGTCAACATTTTTAGTGTATCTGAAACTTTCATCGTAAACGAGTCATATAATGGATACCTCATATACACAAGGTGGTCCATTGATCGTGACCGGGCCAAATATCCCACGAAATAAGCAACAAACGAAATAACTACAAAAAACGAAACTCTTCTTGCTTGAAGGGGGAGACCAGATGGCGCTATGGTTGGCCCGCTAGATGGCGCTGTAATAGTCACAAACGTATAAGTACGTGGTATCATGTAATATTCCAACAGTGCGGACGGTATTCGCTTCATGATACATTACCCGTTTTAAAATGGACAGTTTACCAATTGCGGAAAAGTTCGATATCGTGTTGATGTATGGCTATTGTGATGAATATGACCAACGATCGTGTGCTATGTATGCTGCTCGGTGTCCTCGACGACATCATCCAAGTGTCCGGACCGTTCGCCGGATAGTTACGTTATTTAAGGAAACAGGAAGTATTCAGCCACATGTGAAACGTCAACCACGACCTTCAACAAATAAGGATGCCCAAGTAGGTGTTTTAGCTGCTATCGCGGCTAATCTGCACATCAGTAGCACATAAATTGCGCGAGAATCGGGAATCTCAAAAACGTCGGTGCTGAGAATGCTACACCAACATCGATTGCAACCCGTACCATATTTCTATGCACCAGAAGTTGCATGGCGACGACTTTGGACGTCGTGTACAGTTCTACCACTGGGCACAAGAGAAATTATGGGACGATGACAGATTTTTTGCACGCGTTCTATTTAGCGACGAAGCGTCATTCACCAACAGTGGTAACGTAAATCGGCATGATATGCACTATTGGGCAACGGAAAATCCACGATGGCTGTGACAAGTGGAACATCAGCGACCTTGGCAGGTTAATGTGTGGTGCAGCATTATGGGAGGAAGGATAATTGGCCTCCGTTTTATCGATGGCAATTTAAATGGTGCAATGTATGCTGATTTCCTGCGTAATGTTCTACCAATGTTACTACAAGATGTTTCACTGTATGACAGAATGGCGATATACTTCCAACATGATGGATGTCCGGCACATAGCTCGCGTGCGGTTGAAGGGGTATTGAATAGCATATTTCGTGACAGGTGAATTGGTCGTCGAAGCACCATACCATGGCCCGCACGTTCACCGGATCCGACGTCCCCAGATTTCTTTCTGTGGGGAAAGTTGAAGGATATTTGCTATCGTGATCCACCGACAACGTCTGACAACATGTGTCAGCGCATTGTCAATCCATGTGCGAACATTACGGAAGACGAACTACTCGCTGTTGAGAGGAATGTCGTTACACGTATTTCCAAATGCATTGAGGTTGACGGACATCATTTTGAGCATTTATTGCATTAATGTGGTATTTACAGGTAATCACTCTGTAACAGCATGCGTTCTCAGAAATGATAAGTTCACAAAGGTACATGTATCACATTGGAACAACCGAAATAAAATGTTCAAACGTACCTACGTAATGTATTTTAATTTAAAAAACCTACTTGTTACCAACTGTCCGTCCAAAATTGTGAGCCATAGGTTTGTGACTATTACAGCGCCATCTATTACAAAGCGGAAAAAATTGGTCCAACATTCATATTTATTTACGTACTACGGGAATAGCTAATAAAAAATGGGGGCTCCTATCAAAAAAACCGCAGTTGATATCCATTTGACCTATGACAGCGCCATCTAGCAGGCCAACCATAGCGCCATCTGGTTTCCCCCTTCAAGCTAGACAAGTTTCGTTCTTTGTAGTTTCTTCGTTTGACGCTTCGTTCGTGAGATATTTGGCCCGGTCACGATCAATGGACCACCCTGTATTAGCACCCGAAAAAGTTTACACATGTTGTGCTGCATTTCGATACATTCAGAATATTGGTATGATGTTTTAGCGTTCATAAAAGTTGTTTTGACTTAAAAATTGTTCAAATGGCTCTGAGCACTATGGGACTTAACACCTGAGGTCATCAGTCCCCTACAACTTAGAACTACTTGAACCTAACTAACCTAAGGATGTCACATACACCCACGCCCGAGGCAGGATTCGAACCTGTGACCGTAGCAGTCACTCGGTTCCGGACTGAAGCGCCTAGAACTTCTCGGTCAAAGCGGCCGGTGTTTTGACATAGTAGAAATTTTAAATCACATGGTTTATCAATGAATAGCTCAAAGTATCATTTTCTTCTTGAGGGATACTGCAGCCGTGTATCTATTAAACGACATTTTTAAGTTTTCCACGGTTGTTTTGGCAAGTATCCACTTTAATACATTTAGTACGAGTGGCTAAATTCGACCTTACAGTCCATATTTAAGCGCTGAAGCTGTCGATGCACTGTACGTCCTGAATACTTGTCAAAAACAGCCAAAACCGTAAACTTGAAAATATCTGTCAAGCTAAAGATAATTTATTTTTTAGATTTGTCAGCGACAGTGGAGTCAGTAGCATCAGGAGATAAGCAGCCCAACGATACTGAGAATGTAAAGCTGCTCTCCCGATTTCAATACCCCTAATGCATTGCATTAAAAATGCGAGTCCTAAATTTCATTGCGCATTTTTATGTTATGGCTTTATTGAGATGGCTGTAACTGTAACCTTCAACGGCCCTTGTCCTCATGTTGTTTATTGGTGGCAAACCAAGCTCAATCATCGTAACATTTAATAAAAATGGACAGCTTTGCTGACTGAGGAACATCGTAGTTAAAATGTCCACTGAAGTAAATGTGCAATCGGAGAGCAATTCAGAATAACGAACATGTGGATGTTGTGTTTCTGGAGACGAAGATAAAATGATTATGCTATAAAGATGGGGATCTTCCATCAGTGTTCACTACGGTAGTTGTTCTTTCATCTGTTGAGCTGAAAAACTTTAAAATCACCTATTACAGGTTAATTTTATTTTGTATGTATGCTATGTTTAATAAACAATGCACTTCCAGTCAGTAATTGTTTCTTGGTGATTACTAATTAATAGTAAATTGTCAACCTCTCACTGCTACTGAATGAATATTTCATTTCACAATTTCTTTTTGAAAGTATGACTAACGTTAAATCGCATCACAAAACCAACACTGCATTTACTTAGTCAATTTCTGCAAAGTGTCTTCTGTTGTATAGTGTACTTTCTCATGTACGTGAATATTGTATCAAATATGCTCAGTGCAGTGTCGTGCTACATAATTTTTAGTGTCGATCACGAAGTATTTCCCTCGATTAATTAATGTGTCAGATATCTCATTTAATTAAATGATATTCGCCCTACAAAATGAAATACTTTAATGGTCACACAATTCGTTTCTGTGTTATGAATAGTTGCGTATTTTATTACCACGCTCGCAGGTAGTCCGACCACCACACGGTTAATTTCAATTCATAAAGAGGAAAACCGCGTATGGGACATGTTTTCCATCTCGCAATAGAACCTAGCGATCTTCGGCTCATTATTGCCTTCGTTAACGGCCTCTGAACAAAGCATCGGTTGAACGTCCTAAACAGCAGCGTTGCCACTTCATGGAAATAGTCTCTGAAGTGTACGGCAGAAGGTACTAAGTACTGTAATGCGTATTAGGGTTTCTTTCCGTTTCAGTCGTTTCTTGAGCGCAGGAAGAATGACTGATTAAAGGTATCTGTGTATTTTTTAATTAATCTAATTTTATATTCACAATTCATACGTGGACGACATGTAGGAGGATGAAGTATAAATGTAGATTTTTCCCTATTTAGTTCTTGACACTCGTCGTTACCTTCAAGCGTCTGCCAGTTCCGGTTCTCAGCATTGCATAGACGCACTCCCGTGAGGCAAACCTGTGACCATCTGAGTTGCTCTTCTTTATAGACGCTCAGTATCCCCTGTCACTCTTACCTGATGTGGGTGCCATACACTTAAACAGCATTCTAAGATGGAAACTACAAGAGTTTCGTGAGCAGTTTCCTTTCTGGACTGACAGAATGTTCTCAGTATGTTGCCACTGAACCGAAATCCCCCCCGTGCTTCATCGATGACAGAGTGTTATCATTCCATTTCATATACATATAAATCAATTATATATTTTAAAAAATGTGTGTGTGTGCGTGTGTGTGTGTGTGTGTGTGTGTGTGTGTGTGTTCCACATCTCCTCCTAAGCCAATGACCCAATTTCAAGAAAGTTTGGAACACTGAAATGCGTGGAAAACTCCTGTACTGTGCAGACCATTTAAATTCATTTCTTCTTTTCTTCTCATTGTTTTTGCTACACATTTTGGAAACAGTATCCATATACGCCGCTGAATGTACTTACACAAATATTGTGTGAAGCATAAATCTAGAGACGTCATAAACACAAAGATACGTGAAAAAATTCCTCATAATAGATGAAGTTTTAAAAATGTTTTCTTTACTACTAAGACAGATATTCCTACAGGAGTCAACTCAAGGAAATCCCTGACATCTGGCAGCGCTTTTGATAGCTTGCAACTGCGAAGCCTGAACTGTTGTAGGCGTTAACGATAGCCCTCTATAGAGCTACGAAGAGGCGTTGCCATAGAGATGTTTACAAAACAGCGTTGTACACCATGGAAGCAGCTGCGCCGAACGTGCAGAAACTGACCGAGGTCATGTTTCTGTACTTACACATTTGTACATTATGCACATTTCTTCGTATAACAGTTTCATAATTTTAAAAGTGTTCTCACGAATATATGGAAATGAAATTCGTTCAATACTTCATTACAAACACAGTTCATTTTTTGTTTTTCGTTTCTAATAGAAAACTGCCAAAATGAATTCCGGGGCAATGCTGGTTTTGTCAGCTATTTGCTATATACAACTAAATGTACGAGTTGCCTGATACCAATGAAATTCAGTGATACTGCCGACATTGAAAATTACGTTTTTACTTTAGTGAAGGGTATAATTTTACATTTCCGTACGTTTAAAGCAAGTTTTCTATCTTTGTGCCATTTTTAAATCTTCTCAAGATGTAAGTGTGTCTCTTTTTCAGTACCTCAATACAAGCAGTTACGTCAATTGCATAAAGTCTGAGGTTATCATATTGCCTGCTAGGTGATTAATATACAACACAATTATCAAGGGTCTCAATACAGTTCAGCACGACCTACTTCTGCCGATGGCTCGCTATCCAAGATAACGGGTTGCGTTCTACATACCAAGAAATCCGCAGTCCAGCCACCAGTTTCGTTTGATACCCCATGTGATTGCACTCTTGTTAATAATGAGAAAACTGTTCAGATGCTTTTCGGAAGTCAAAACTTCATACAGCTTATGTACTAGCTGGCTGCGTGACCACCCACAGTTGCTTACTTATCCCGCTGCAGGTGTGAAATCTCATAACTGTCGGACCAAGAACCCCGGAAACTATGCGCCTGGCATTAGTCATTGTCAGTTTAGCGACCCTCTAAACGAGACACTTTGCGTGGTAGTAATACGCTCCTAGTTCCCGTTCGTCGGGTGGCAGTGAGCGAGTGGTGACTCGCAGGCATAACTGAGAAGCTTGTAGCAATTTCAAGAAAACTTAGTATACTTGTGGATGATTTGATCATGCGATCTGTCCCTTTAAAATACTTTTAAAGCTTTTATTCTTCCACTAGCTAGCTTTAGAAACACTGCAGCGTCATCAGCAGGTAGTTACAGGTACTTTACATTTTATATCAGGTGTAGATAGTCGCCAGTATCGTGGCGACGTTATGTAATCGTGCATAAAAACTTCCACTAGTTAGCTTGTGTGCCACTGCACGCTGATCTTCAGATGGCCAGTGCTGAATGAATTTTTCTATATCAAAAAATGGTTCAAATGGCTCTGAGCACAATGGGACTTAACATCTGAGTTCATAATTCCCCTAGAACTTAGAACTACTTAAACCTAACTAACCTAAGGACATCACACACATCCATGCCCGAGGCGGGATTCGAACCTGCGACAGTAGCGGTCGCGCGGCTCGAGACTGAAGCGCCTAGAACCGCTCGGCCACACCGGCCGACTTTATATATCGTAATAAATGTTGCTACTCCCTGGTAGCGTGGCAACGTTACGTAATCTCACAGTACGTCACCCTATAAATGAGGATGGCTTATCCCAGCAACGATCGACTCCTAGTTTTAAATCGCTTGTAGTCCTAAATAACGTCGTCACGATCCCATCGACAAGTTTCACGTAGTATAAAACTAGGTTTCAGTAAACACCCACCACCTGAGGATGAACCAGCAGCGGCTCGAAAGCTAATTAATAAAAGAATAATGGCTTTTTTAAAATACGTGAAAAAGCGATAGATACAAGGTGTTTCAGGAGGAACAGTAAATATTTAGAGGATGTAGCGCACGCTAATTCGATTGAAATATTGCATAAAACATTAGTCCATTATTTTCGGCTACGAGGATGCAGCTGTTAGAAAATCTCCCAGACAATTACTCGAAGAAGGTGTTTTGCAAAGGCTAATGAATAAGTTCAGAGTTGATTTTGGTAAATTCAACCTCTGGCAAGATGCACTTAAACCACGTGTGACTTACGTGATTCTGTCTTTGCCTTCTTTTATGAGGTCAGCGTTATACATAATACGAAATATCAATTCGTCTCTTGGGTTTAGTGTTTCTATGTAGGCTTCGTCTTTCAGACATTCTCACAGACCTAAATCTAAATGCGGTAAGGTCCGGTAACCTTGATAGCCAAGAAACGTCACCATTTGTAGCAGTTCATCCTTCGGGGATTGTTACGTTTACAGGTAGATCGTGTGACACCTAACGACTAGAACCTGTAACAACCCCGTCATGCTAGAAGACTATACCCAACTCCACATCCACTGCTGGAAACGCGTTTTCAAGAAAGTTTAGACAGCGAGTCCTTATAACATGATGCGAGAATACAGAGGACGCAGTCAAGTGATTGGCTGTCATACTCCAAACATTTACAGAGAAACGTCCTAGAGAATGTTTCTCCACGAAGGCATGTGGATTTTCATCGGATCAGCGACATGAGTTAAAGAGTCGTATTGATACCGAAAGAGTGAAAGTGGCTCCGTCGGTAAGCAGCTTTAAAAGTTTAGAATCGTCTGTCTTTCTAATCGTCTGCCTTCATCTCCTTGGGGAAGGTGTTGAACGTGCTTCAAAAGATAAGAATAGGGGCCGTGCATGCGTAATGTGTGACATATTCTAGCATGTGTAACACCGATACCCGTAAGAATTCTGCGTGTGCTTGTTCAATGACAACGTTCTACGAATTGTAAATAGTTTTCCACTATGTCTACACACTATTAATTTGCTCGTTGAGATGAAGGACGCGCTTTGCTTCTAGAAGAATGAAATCAATGGCTGAACACGAACTGCATTCCACACATTGTCTCTTTAGCATAATCTGCTGAACTCTCGATTCCGGCTAGCTTTTTTGAAACAAATGTTAGAAAAACCATAATTCAAGACCGAGCGAAGAGGCGCAGTGGTTAGCACACTGGACTTGCATTCGGGAGGACGACGGTTCAATCCCGCGTCTAGCTATCCTAATTCAAGTTTTCCGTGATTGCCCTAAATCGCTCCAGACAAATGCCGGGATGGTTCCTTTGAAAGGGCACGGCCGATTTCCTTCCCCGTCCTTCCCTAATCCAATGAGACCGATGACCTCGCTGTTGGTCTCCTCCCCCAAAACAACACAACCCAACATACAGCGTACATAATTCAAGTACAACTTTAAATAATTACGGACAGGACATTTACTTGAATGAAAACGAGAATGTAAACCGTTCTTAACATATTTAATTATCAATCAAAACTATTTCTACTACAGAGATACTTACACAAAATACGTCTACTCAGTCCGATGGAGACAAAGGAAAGGGTGAGTTTCAGTTTTCTGAGAAAAGCTTCACTCCTCGCTGTCATTTTGTTATAAAGATATGAAAATACAGTTCCTCCGATTCGTTTTAGACGCAGGCTGATTTCTGTGACATCTTTGGTCGGATTTACAGTTCGTACACGTTTCATTACATTTTTCTTAGACAGCTCAAATATTTCTTTAATAAAAGAGCAATCATTCACGAATGAAAATTGTTTTGAAATAATTTTATGTTTAAAAAGAGATGACATTCCTGACCTAATGCTTCGACCTCTGAATGTGGACCTCTTCTGCTGCACGCTTTTTGATTTCCATTTTTTGGGAGTCAATAGCATGAACCAAGACAAGAAAAAAAGTAGAGTATACATGGACTCTAACGTGAATAAGTTAATAGCTATGCTACTGTGAAACACATCTTTTCCACTGAGCAAGTGCACATGGCTCTTAAGGTATACATTTTAGAGCTCATGTTCACTAGACAATTTTTCTTCTTTTGGTCCATATTATTTCCACCCAAAATATGAAAAGCAACGAGCTCGCAGTAGAAGAGGCTCACTGCTAGAGGTATCAGAACGATTTTCACATATAACTGTCGTCTCGCTCATTTACGGACCAGATTCTTTGCCTCAATTTGATAAATTTACTCTCTCTATTGCACATGAAACACTGTAACATCATCTCGGAATCGCTCTATGTACTATAAAAACGAACCAATGCATATTCTCAGGTTACAACAGTAGCGATCTCACGACACACAGAAATTGATTGCCGTAGCAGCTTTCATATATCTGGTACAGGAACATCCAGAGATGGTACGATATATTGCAAAATACTTCGGAATATCGCTGAGTTGGAAGTATTCTTCCCAACTTCCACGACACTCTTATCAATGTTACGTTAAATGTATTTGCCATGTGCATAAACTAGTTTGGTTGTAAGAATACTTCCGGCGGGAGTTTGAAAAAAGCTGAAAGACATTTCACATCAAAAAGGAAATATAGCTGGTGCAGTGGACTATCGCTAGATTCCAGGAGCGTGCAGAAATAAGACAATGTATTCCCGTATATGTAGTGCAGGTGTAAAGTTATTGCTATGTACGTCCAGCGAAAGGGTTGAAGGATACAATCACAGTTGAAACATTCAGTCATGCTAGCTCAAGCACAACTTTATAGAAAACAACAATGACAGTAGATACATAAAACCAATAGCAACTGGAATACTCAAAAAACCAAATGAAAACTTCTATGTAACTAACTGTATCTCACGTCAGTAAGGAACAAAAATTGGACAGTATTACTTGGCATGTTTCATTAGAATTATTGTATTCTACTTCTTACTAAGCTATTTACTATATTTCCTGAAACCGCAGTATAGTGTTGAAGTTAAATACCTTCAGCACCATTAGTTGTGGAATGTGGCTGTTTAAGATTATTTTTACGTATTACTCACTCGTTACACACATACATATCCAGCCTCTAAGGCTGTTAGACGCTCCTTCCCCCAACAGTATCTTTTCCAGACAGTGATTCACGTACGAACAAGTGTCTTGAAACTCCTCGCCGCTTCGAAACCTGTTCTCTTCACGACTGCTCTCCGAATCGCCACTCCAACCCTAAAGCTAAATGCAGTCTTCAGTGTCACCAATCAGCCTACAAAACACCGGAAACTGTTGATTCTACATTCATATAATTCGTTTACGATTTGTTTAATTGACGTGCCCTTCACATCTCACCCTGTCTAAAGGTACGAAGCTGTTTTACCGCAGCAACATATCCTTCCAGATAGTGCTTCGTGCGTGTACCAAGCTTGCTTGAAATTGCTCCAGATGTTCCAGAGTTATACTCACGTTTCAGCACATTTAAACCTTCACAAATACATGTTCTATGGGTATCTCAACTCCAGCTTCCAACCGCGCCGACCTCTTCTCAAAATAGCACTTACAGCCAACGTCGTCGATTATTTGTTGGATATACTTCAGTCTCTGCCTTTCGCTGCTTGTTTAGCTCTCTATGACTCCCTTTGCTAAAATGAAAGTTATCCACTGATACCTTAACCTGTATTTTCTATGCATGCCTTTCCTCGCTGATTTTGAGGATGACCTCTCCATTTCTTATCAGTCCATTTAATTTGCAACTTCCTCCTCTAACATCAAATGTCAAAAGTTTTGATTATCGTCGTTTTGATTATCGTCCTTTTCGATTTCCCTACAATTCATGATTCGCTTCCGAATAACGCCGAGTTCGAACATACTTTTTTCCGAATGTTTTCCTCAAATGTCCTGTGATTAACAGTAGTAGTCTTCAGCGAGGATCTTGTGCTATCCTTCTGGTGCAAAATCGCATACCTACATCTACATCTACGTAGTCCACAAGCCACCGTGTGGGTTGTGGTGGAGGGTACTTTGTACCAATATTAGTTCCTTTCCTGTTTCATTCGCAAATAGCGTGAGGGAAAAACGACTGACTGTACGCCTCTGTACGAGCCCTAATTTTTTCTTATCTTCGTGGTCCTTACACTAAATGTACGTTGGCGGCAGTAGAATCCTTCTGCGGTCTGCTTCAAACACCGCTTCTCTAAATTTTCCGAACAGTGTGTATGCGAAAAAAATGTCGCCTTCCCTCCAGACAATTGCACTTTAGTTCACGATGCATCCCCGTAATACCCCCGTGTTGATCAAAAATACCGGTAAAAATATCTAGCAGTTCGCTTCTGAATTACCTCGATGCCCTCCTTCAATCCGACTTGCTACGGATCCAAAACACTCGAGCAGCGTCCTATATGCGGTCTCCTGTGCAGATGAACCACATTTTCTCAAAATTCTCCCCAAACCGAGTGGACCATGAGCCTTCCCTACGACAGTCTTCACATGCTCGTTCCATTTCATATCGCTTTTCAACGCTACGCCCCGATATTCAAACGACGTGACTGTGTCCAGCAGCACACTACTAATGCTGTATCCGAACATTACGGGATTGTTTTTCCTACTCATCTGTGTTAACACACATTCTTGCATTTTTGCAGCAAGCTGCCATTCATCATACGAACTAGAAATTTTGTCTAAGTCATGTTGTATCCTCCTACAGTCACTCAAAGACAACACTTTCCCCTACACCGCAGCGCCATCAGGAGCTGCAGATCGCTGCTCACCCATTTCGTCAAATCATTTATGTCTAGAGAGTACAAGAACGGTCTTATCACACTTCCGTAGGGCACTGTTGACGATATCCTTGCCGCTCTTGAACACTCGCCGTCGCGGGCAGTGTGCTGGGTTCAATTACTTAAAATCTCTCCGAGCTACTCACTTATATGAGAACCTACACTATGTGATCAAAAGTATCCGGACACATGGCTAAAAATGACTTACAAGTTCGTGGCGCCCTCCATCGGTAATGCTGGAATTCAATATGGTGTTGTCCTACCCTTCGCCTTGATGACAGCTTCCTACCTCGCAGTCATACGTTCAGTCAAGTGCTGGAAGGTTTGTTGGGGGAATGACAGCCCGTTCTTCACGGAGTGCTGCACTGAGGAGAGGTATCGATGTTGCTCGGTGAGGCCTGGCACGAAGTCGGCGTTCCAAAGCATCCCAAAGGTGTTCTAGAGGATTTAGGTTAGGAATCTGTGCAAGCCAGTCCATTACAGGAACGTTATTGTCGTGTAACCACCCCGCCACAGGCCGTGCATTATGAACAGGTGCTCCATCGTGTTGAAAGATGCAATGGCCGTCCTCGAATTGCTCTTCGACTGTGGGAAGCAAGAAGGTGCTTAAAACATCAATGTAGGCCTGTGCTGTGATAGTGCCATGCAAAACAACAATGGGTGCAAAGCTCCTCCAGGAAAAACACGACCACACCATAACACCACCGCTCCGAATTTTAATCTTGGCACTACACACGCTGGCAGATGTCGTTCACCGGGCATTCGCCATACCCACACCCTGCCATCGGATCGCCACATTGTGTACCGTGATTCGTCATTCCACACAACGTTTTCCCACTGTTCAATCGTCACTCCTTACACCAAGCCAGGCGTCATTTAGCATTTACCGGCGTGATGTGTGGCTTTTGAGCAGCCGCTCGACCATGAAATGCAAGTTTTCTCACCTCCCGCCTCACATTCATAGTACTTGCAGTGGATACTGATGCAGTTTGGAATTCCTGTGTGATGGTATCGATAGATGTCCGCCTGTTACACTTTACGACCCTCTTCAAATGTCGGCAGTCTCTGTCAGTCAACAGACGAGGTCGGCCTGTACGCTTTTGTGCTCTACGTGTCCCTTCACGGCTCCACTTCACTATCACATCGAAAACAGTGGACGTAGGGATTTTTAGGAGTGTGGAAATCTCGCGTAGAGATGTATGACACAAGTGACCACGTTCGATGTCCGTGAGTTACGCGGAGCGCCCCATTCTGCTCTCTAACGATGTCTAATGAATACTGAGGTAGCTGATATGGAGTACCTGACAGTAGGTGCCAGATAATGCACGTAATATGAAAAACTTATGTTTTTGAGGCTATCCGGATACTTTCGATCACATAGTGTATTTCATATTCTCGTACCTTAACAGTAAGCAGTGGATCACCGTGTAAACCGCTTTCCAGAAATCTAGATATGGGATTTGACTGTTGTCCTTCGTCTATAGTTCGCAGGATATCATATGAGAAAAGGGAAAGCTGAGTTTCACACAAGCAATCCTTACTAAATCCGTGCTGATTTGTGGTCAGAAGATCTTCGGTCCCAAGGAAATTCATTATATTCAATCTGAGAATATTTTCAAGAATTGAGGAGCAAACCGATGTTAATGATTCTGGTCTGTAATTTTGTGGGTTCTTTCTTTATCCTTATTATGTACTGGAGTCGTCTGAGCTTCTTCTTTGAGGCTGGCGAGAGACTAGCGGTAAATGCTAGCTGAGTGGGGGATCACGGCAGTAGCGTACTCCCTGTAAAGCCAAACTCGGATTCCATCCGGACGTGGCGACTTATTTGTTTTCAACTTTATACCTACCCAGTTGAAACTGTTACAGGTATTCCATAGCTGTGCTGGTGCACACACACATACGCACCCATACCTACGCGCGCTCTCTTAGGAAGATCTCCACTACTGAGAATTGTTGTGTACCATTCTATTTAATCTTTGTGCATTAATCGCGGTGATGAGAAACTGATGTAAATCTGCAAGAGCCCATTTCCAAAGACTTTGACGCCTCAGATGCCACATTTTTGCCCCCGTCCAAAGTATTTAGATGTGCAATCTCACCGTAAGGTACCTTCCACCTATACCAGGAGCCAGCCCGCCGGCTATATGTGCCGCCCGCTATTACAGCGCGCGTGACCGCGTATAACTATGCAATTACAGCCAATAATGCAGCCCGCAGCGATCCAGCCTCCATTCCTGACAGCCATCCACATCCACCGTCACCCGCGCCGGTTCAGCCGTCAGTAGCCAACGCCCAAGTGCTATTAACAATTCTGAGAAATTTTCCTAGCTACTGACTGAGACAAAGATGTCCTCAGCAGCAAGGCTGGTTTTGACACCTTAGTGCTTTCCTAGTCATGGTCGTATTTGAGATAGTACGCCTTTGCCATCCTCAAACCTTCGATCTGGCTTACGCAGTCAGATATGGGAGGAACTAGAGGCTAATGTTTCCTTTAGCCACGGTACGCTTAGGTGTGCTCCACAGTAGCACATTTTAAATTTCTTTTTGTTTGTCTATACTCCGAGAACGTATGTTTGGAGCATAGCATTGTGTGGTAGTGAATGAATCATGAACAGTAGGAAAAGTGGAATAGAAGAGAAAATCGAAGCATTTGAGATGAGGTGCGACAGAGGCATATTGAAAATTAGGTGAGCTCTTAGGGTAAGTAATGCGGACGTTCTCCGCAGAATCGGCGAAAAAAGGAACTTACAAAAAGTACTATCAAGAAGGAGGAACAGGGCGATGAGAAATGTATTAAGACATGAGGAAATATTTTCCATGGTACTAGAGGGAACCTAGAGGGTGTAATGAACTAGCCTCCTCGGAACTTTCGTATGTCAACTGAAACGTTCGGTACCGTATAAAATTTGGCCAAATTTGGATTAATTTTCTTGCTTAAATTATTTCCTTCTCATTTGTAGATATTTCTGAACATATTAGGAAGTCAAAAATTAATTTTCTGTTGGTATAATTTTTTATTATTCATATCGATCCATTTCGTAATATCTATCTTGTATCATGGAAGCTAGTAATCACAAATGTGAATGTAAATGATATAAAATCAAATGTACAGTAAATCTATCACTGTTATACTTCAGTTTTCGTGTATCCAAAATTTCGTCCTCTTTTATGATTTTTTTTTTTTTTTACTTTTGCTATCGATATTGAAATCGATTTCTGTATCTATATTGTCAAAACTTGCAACTATGTTATTGATCATGAGGCCTATAAATCGTCACTTAAATAGTTATTTTCAGAAAACAATATATATAAATTAAATCTGAAAACCTATTTCGATTAAGACAGTCATGTTAATACTTACCTGGGCTGTTTCCTGTTTTCGAAGGTTCTGGAACCAGTGAAACTTCTGTATTAAACTTTTTTTCTGCTTCTATTGCTGAATGAAATGGGAAGTTGAAGCTTCTACGTTATTTAATTCTGCATGAGTAAAAATGAACGTACTGAGCCTACTTTCTCTTTAATTTTTCTTATCATGTCAACACCGACCCACCATATTCTAGCGCAACGCAATCTGACTGCTCGAAAAAAGGATAACCTGACTTCTAATAATTAATTCACAAGAATGGCCCTGACTAAAAAGAGATCCTAACAAAAAAACTATATATTTCATTAAGCACTTACCTCACAAAAATCTTCATTACGCGAACTACTGCAATACAGCAAGCGTCAATACTGCCAGCTAAGTAAAAGATTCTAACTACTAAAGCCACTAACTACGAATAGGCTTGTGGTTAGCAAAGGAAAGGTTTTGTTGCAAACCAAATAATGTATTTTTTTTACCTTAACAATGTGACATCCAGTTCAGACACGAATACAAATCGTCAATGACATCTAGTACAAAGATATATAATCATGAATAATATTCGATCTCCAAGTCGAACATGTACAGATCGTTAGACTACGCTAACACTTCAGACCTCTACCCTCCATAAATGCTAACTTCTCACATCTAACATCCATCACTGCTGGCTGTTCACCTCCAACTGCCCAACAGTACTTCCATAACTGCTGACGACTAACTTCCAACTGACCAACAGTACTGGTAATTAACTTTCAACTTTCGACCAGCCACAGAGTCTCTTACAAAGTGAAGTCAGAGATTAAATACAGAGCGCTGTACAGCGCTCCCAACACACAAGCAGCCTACTTAGAGCAGGAACTGTAATACGTATAGAAACGATTGACGCAAAGTGCGCCAAAATGGGGTGGTACACGTTGCTCGCAGACCGGTTATGATTTTTGTACGGCGCAAGCATGTTGCACAATGTACTTTTGAACAACTATTAAATATGTAATTATAAATTATGTTTCAAGAAATGCCGATAAAAGAAGATGGTTAACAGCAACATAACGTTCCAGTGACTTGTCATTTACGGTATATAAACCCTGCCAAAATTGTTTTCAGTGGTTCATACAGGAACAAAGGAAGCATCCCTGACACAGGGACAAAATTTGTAAGATAAGTACCATTTATTTGCAAATATATTGCAACTCCTCTTACACGTTTGTTTTACGCTTTTTAAACTATGAGAGAGTTCTTACAAAGTAAAACCTGATACTTGGATTCCTCGCAGTATACTGACTTTAAGAAAGGGGTTGCATTATAAGGCTAAAAACTGTAGAAGAAGACACAGATTGGAATCAATCCAACACATAATTGACGATGTAGGGTGCAAACGATATCTGAAGTGAAGAGACTGGCACAGGAGAGGGAATCTTCTCCCTCTTCACTGCTGCATAACTGCTGGTAAACCTCGGTGTTAGCTCCGATTTCCCTGATTTTATCGTTGTGCTCGTTCCGTGAGAAGTATGTGGGAGGAAATACGTTGCAAATTTTTCCTGAAATATGCTGCCTCGGAATTTCAGTGGTAAAACTCACCTTGATACACAGCACCTGTCTTCTAGTGTCTAGCACTGGAATTTGTTGGGCATTTCCGCAACGCTCTCGCACTGGCGTAACAATCCCTTGACGAAAGCGCCGCACATCGTCAGGTCTTCCCTTTTTTCCCCATTAACCCAATCTGCTAAGGATCCGAAACGTGAGCAATTAATGGTCGGTGCTACAAATGTTTTGTAAGCACATCCTTCGTAGATGAATTACATTTCCGTAAGAAGTATAACAGTTAATCTCTCTCTGGCATATGCTTTCATTAAATATGCTTTTATGACGATTAAATTTAGGTCCCTCCGGATTAACAGTCTGCTTCTCATGATAATTCATTAGTGTTTAATGGAACACAAGTCGATTTCTTCACGCTTGTATGTGCAATGCAGTTTCTGAAACAACTGCCAGTCCCTGCACCTACCGCCGTGCCTCTGCATGGCTTCTTGCACTACGGTTTACTCTTCTGGTGTTGCTACCCTCGTTTACACAAATGTATCGAACAGCAGCACACAGCGTTATCCACTAGACCAGTGGTTCCTAACTTTTCTAGACCATTACCCCCTGAGTACAATCAGATATCAGCTGGCACTCCCCTCCCCTCCCCACAGGCCGCTCCCCCCACCATCACCAACTTTAGCACTTAACGAAACTTTTAAATTCAAGAAGATTTTCTTTGAACACTTTTATTCTTAAAATGATGAAAGATGTGTGATATATAGTTCTGGTGGGCGTTTCACTAAGCTGCAAACTAATGCGCCAATGAGACAATTGGTACTCCTTGGCAAACTTTTCCACTCTGGAGTAGTTCTATGTCAGTGCATTTCATGAATCATGCTCAAAAGTCATTCAGTTCCTTTTTTTGTTTGCACTCTAGCATATTCAGAAATCTACTGCCACATCTGTAAATCTTGAATGCTACTTTTGTTTTCCCTGTGTCGTGCTCTGACGGTATGTGTGTGTGTTAGAATATTAAAGCTAACTGTTCACAGTGAGGGCAGATACATGTTACACAACGTGCTTCCGCCGCATTACTTTTCTCCCTAGCGGTACTTGCTTCACCTGCACCCTCAACTCCATTTAACCAAGTTAAAATACGTGCGCTATACTTAATGTTTGTGAAACACTTGATTGTTTGGTTCAAATGGCTCTGAGCACTATGGGACTTAACATCTGTGGTCATCAGTCCCCTAGAACTTAGAACTACTTAAACCTAACTAACCTAAGGACATCATACACATCCATGCCCAAGGCAGGATTCGAACCTGCGACCGTAGCAGTCGCTCGATTCCGGACTGAGCGCCTAGAACCGCGAGACCACCGCGGCCGGCTACTTATTTGATCCTTACTTCTGTACTGATAGAAACTGGAAGCCTTCGGGTGTCACTGATTTGTGTCTGACCTCTCTAATACAGCACTATGGTGATGATGATGATGATGATGTTAGGTTTGTGGGGCGCTCAACTGCGTGGTTATCAGCGCCCGTACAATTATCCAATCTTTGCTCAGTCCAATTTCGCCACTTTCCTGGATGATGATGAAATGATGAGGACAACACAAACACCCAGTCATCTCGAGGCAGGTGAAAATCCCTGACCCCGCCGAGCACTATGGTAGCCCTCAGGTAGTTCGTGTTTGTCGTGCTGTCAATTAGTTAATTTGTCTGTTTCGAAGTGACTAATGAAACTATTTTTGATCTTCTGCCGAAACTATCTACAACCCAGAGAAGGCATTTTCATGAGATATTTAGCGTTCCTTACATCTAGTCTCACTTTTACCATTATCGATATATGATACAAATCATGTGTGCGATGGGTGGACTATGTAAGAACCTGCAATCTCTACCGCATAGTGCCGTTAATGCCAGTCATCTGAGAAAAAAGTAGTTACTGATAATTTATGTAATCAGTATTAGACTGGTTGTAGTAATGATATGTCATAAGTAGTTTAGTTCCATTACTGAAACACTACGAAATCTTTATGGTTTTTTATTTCATTTTACCCTTCAGAGGGTAATTACGCCCCCAAAGTGGGAAACACTGCACTAGGCCACTAATATACAGGGTTATTCATTAGGACCTCTACGATTGCAAAAGACATATCTCAGTGGATAGAGCATTTCTCCAAGTTTCGATGCGAAATACGCACCGTGGCGTAGAGCAGACAAGTAGGAGTAATGAGTGTCAGGACTTTTAGAAAAATCATCCGTTCCGTATTGTCGCATGGAATTAGTTCGCGCTGAGAAATAGACAACCGACTCAACAGGTTTCGAAAGCTGGCTTCTGTCGCACCTTCCAGGACTTTCGTGTCGGCAACTTCAATGAACTGCATGACCATATTGATGTTTTCTGCATCACATACAGTGGCCATATTAATGAAGGTTATACACATGTAAAGCTCCAGATGTTATTGCTAGATATCTGATAGACTTTGTAATAACCGATCAGAGGTTCAAAAACAGCATTAAGATAGCAAAAATCTTTCTGGGTGCAGATTCTCATACAGATTACAATTTACTCGTTGCAGATACTAGGACAAGATTAAAGTATTTTAAGAAAAGACCAAATAAAAAAATGGGATGTTGATAAACTGGAAAACGAGAATTTAAAGAAAGAGAACAGTCACTAAGTCAAAAATGAATTGGAACGCTCAAGGGAAAGTTCAGAAGGTACTGAAGCTGGAATACCACTAGATATACAACGTTGGTAGGGATAGAGATAGAAACTGGAGAGATGAAAAGAACAAGAAATAAGAAAGAGTGCTTAACAAGAAGTATGTTGGATAAAATGAATGAGCGCATGTAATGGAATAATGACAATTCGGAAGAAGGCCGAATACAATTCAGAAAACTAAACAATGTAGTAAGAAAGTTAACTGATCAGGCGAGAGACGACTGGATGAGGAAATAATCTGGGGAAATACAAGAAATGGAAGAGAAAGGAAAATTAGAATAAATATATAAATAACCTTTAACAACAAGAGAAGCATGGAAGATAAGCAAACAAGGAATGTTAAATATGCATGGATAGAAGATAGTACATGTAGAAGAGATGAAATAAATTCGGATGGATTATGTGGCAGAGGTATACGGTGCACAGGCTAATGACACCATACTGGTTTTGTAAGATGTTAGGAAACAAAATGAAAAAGACAGAGGTCCTAAGATACTGAAATCGGAATTGAAGAAGGCAATTCAGAAGCTCCAGGAAAATAAAGTATTGGACTGTGACAGAGTACTATCTGAGGCAATGAACGCCGTAGGTCGAAATTCAGTAACCAGATTCAGGCAGTGAACAGAGTAAATGACACAGGAATTTTTCCTCAAGATCTACTTAATCCTACTATAGTGCCATTTTCTAAAAAGTACAGCGCAGAACAATGCAAAGACTATAGGACAATTAGTTATGTCAGTGGTATTACAAAGGCTACAACGGGAGCCATGCTAACAAGAAATGGAAAGAAAACTGAACAAAATACTGAGGCAGACCAGTTCGGGTTCTGAAAGACTAGAGCAATAAAAGATGCCATACGCTGCTTGTAAATGATCGGAGAAGGAATTACAGAAATGAACAAGGAGTGTACTTTTGTTTTATTGAGTGGGAGAAGGCTTTCAATGGAGTCAGTTGGAGAATACTGCTGACAATTTTAAAAGATGTGTGTAAAGACTGGAAAGATAGGAGGTAAAAAAGGAGATCTATACAAAGAAAAAAGTAACAGAGAACGGAATGAGGGAACGGAAGAGTTGAATATTGGAAGGGGCGTAAGGGAAGACGGTATGTCACCCAGGCTATTGAACACATCTGGATAAGATCTGACAGTTAACGGTAAGACCATAGACGGTGTAAGACAAGGACGTTCCCTGACGCCGAGGGCTGACGGCACATATGGAGAAGAACTGACAGGTAACGGTAAGACCATAGAGGATGCTAGAGGCACTGTAACTGGAGGACAAAGGATAAGGTGTGTAAAATACGCATATGATCAGTCAGTGCTGGTGGAATCAGAATACGAGAAGGAATTTTGTGGTAAGTTCCTTTGGGACCAAACTGCTGAGGTCATCGGTCCCTACGCTTACACACTACTTAATCTAACTTACGCTAAGGACAACACACACACCCACGCCCGAGGGAGGTCTCGAGCCTCCGACGGGAGAGCCACGCGAACCGTAGCAAGACGCCCTAGGCGGGGCGGCTAACCCACGCGACAGAATACGAGCTACATAATATGCTGAAGAGTATTGCAAAAAGGGGCAATGGAATGAAGATAATTATAGGAAAGACGAAACTGATGAGAATAAACAAGAAAGAAGCTCCAGTAAACACATTCCTAGACCGGAAACAATGTAAAAACGTAAGCTGTACAGAAAAAAGGACGACGATGTATGTGGGAAAAAGAGCATTTGAAAATGTGGAGTACTTGCAATCATCTGGAAGAATTCCAATGGAGCTGAAGAAAAGATTTGTTAAATGTTATATCAGGAGTGTAGTCTTATACATCAGAGAATCATGGATAGTGAAAAAGAAAGAAGGAAGATATTTAGAAAGTTTTGATATGTAGAGTTAGAGAAGAATACGTAAGATGAACTGGACTGACAGACATAAGAATGTGAAAGTAATGAAGAAAACAGGGGAAGAAGAAGCGATCAAAAAGAGGAAAAAAATCTTGGCTGGAACAAAATTGCGTAGGAACTGTCTGTAACGAAGAATTATAGGGGGAAAAGTGGAAGGATTGACAGGAAGATGTAGACAGAGAATTGGAATGCTGTGTGACATTGAAGAAGGACAGACAGACAGAAATTTGAAGGAAGATGCTCAGAAGAGGACACGCTGAAGAGCCTCCTGTTGTAACCAGTCAGAAGGCATATACACTAAAGAAGAAGAAGAAAAAGAAGAATGTGAATTGAAAAATTCGGAAGATTCTCTGTCCACTGACATGTGTTTATCTTCTGTATGCCTCTTAGTTTTCGCAGTTATCTTCTAAAACCGTGCGAGTACTTACGAATATCCCTGTGCAGCGCAAATTGTAATGGCTACATCTTAGCGTTGGGGTATTCTTGAAGGTTGCATTTGTCTATTTTTTCCGTTAAGCGAGAAGTGTTGAGTTCTTTCTGCAAGGAATCCTGTATCCAGTCACAAATCAGTCTGATGCTCGGCATGCCTTATTTTACTCTCATTATAGGACAGTGCTGGAAGAACCGATAAGTGAGAGGGATAAATCCTAGTATTAACTGCAGACTGAATTCCGGGCATTTGGTTTCCCAGTCTGGCCGTTGCCATTTAAGCCACCAAGCCATACTGCAAGTGTAGTCGAAGTCAAATTAAACCACACATACGATGACTCAGTTTCGCAACCAGATTCAACCGCAGCAGATCATCATCAGACGCGGAAGACCTTTTACATGACGCCATGAGCAAGTACAGCTATTCCAGAGCTTTTCACTGCAGTTCTGATCCGAACTAGTAACATAATAGTACAATATTTTATTAATGGCACATTTCCATATCCGGCGGTCTAAAATACACTCCTGAAAATTGAAATAAGAACACCGTGAATTCATTGTTCCAGGAAGGGGAAACTTTATTGACACATTCCTGGGGTCAGATACATCACATGATCACACTGACAGAACCACAGGCACATAGACACAGGCAACAGAGCATGCACAATGTCGGCACTAGTACAGTGTATATCCACCTTTCGCAGCAATGCAGGCTGCTATTCTCCCATGGAGACGATCGTAGAGATGCTGGATGTAGTCCTGTGGAACGGCTTGCCATGCCATTTCCACCTGACCCCTCAGTTGGACCAGCGTTCGTGCTGGACGTGCAGACCGCGTGAGACGACGCTTCATCCAGTCCAAAACATGCTCAATGGGGGACAGATCCGGAGATCTTGCTGGCCAGGGTAGTTGACTTACACCTTCTAGAGCACGTTGGGTGGTACGGGATACATGCGGACGTGCATTGTCCTGTTGGAACAGCAAGTTCCCTTGCCGGTCTAGGAATGGTAGAACGATGGGTTCGATGACGGTTTGGATGTACCGTGCACTATTCAGTGTCCCCTCGACGATCACCAGTGGTGTACGGCCAGTGTAGGAGATCGCTCCCCACACCATGATGCCGGGTGTTGGCCCTGTGTGCCTCGGTCGTATGCAGTCCTGATTGTGGCGCTCACCTGCACGGCGCCAAACACGCATACGACCATCATTGGCACCAAGGCAGAAGCGACTCTCATCGCTGAAGACGACACGTCTCCATTCGTCCCTCCATTCACGCCTGTCGCGACACCACTGGAGGCGGGCTGCACGATGTTGGGGCGTGAGCGGAAGACGGCCTAACGGTGTGCGGGACCGTAGCCCAGCTTCATGGAGACGGTTGCGAATGGTCCTCGCCGATACCCCAGGAGCAACAGTGTCCCTAATTTGCTGGGAAGTGGCGGTGCGGTCCCCTACGGCACTGCGTAGGATCCTACGGTCTTGGCGTGCATCCGTGCGTCGCTGCGGTCCGGTCCCAGGTCGACGGGCACGTGCACCTTCCGCCGACCACTGGCGACAACATCGATGTACTGTGGAGACCTCACGCCCCACGTGTTGAGCAATTCGGCGGTACGTCCACCCGGCCTCCCGCATGCCCACTATACGCCCTCGCTCAAAGTCCGTCAACTGCACATACGGTTCACGTTCACGCTGTCGCGGCATGCTACCAGTGTTAAAGACTGCGATGGAGCTCCGTATGCCACGGCAAACTGGCTGACACTGACGGCGGCGGTGCACAAATGCTGCGCAGCTAGCGCCATTCGACGGCCAACACCGCGGTTCCTGGTGTGTCCGCTGTGCCGTGCGTGTGATCATTGCTTGTACAGCCCTCTCGCAGTGTCCGGAGCAAGTATGGTGGGTCTGACACACCGGTGTCAATGTGTTCTTTTTTCCATTTCCAGGAGTGTACATTAAGCAGGTGGACGATCAGTCTTCTTGAATAAGGTTTTGATGTTTTCACATGTTATTTGTAGTTCCGTAGCACATTTTCTTAACGACAGTGATTGCCGAATTGGCTCACACTTCGATTAAAATATCCTTTTACTTAGTATTACTCTCAACTGCAGTTTCGGCTGTGTAGCCCTTTTCTAGTGTATAGTATAATACGTAGAACTGGCATATTCGAGTTACAACCGAAACTATATTGTTCTTGTAATCGTACCAAAACGCTGCATTATAAAGATGTTAGGTTTGGGTTATAATAAAAGTCTCACAAATTCATAACACAAAACTGTATTTGGCTCTTTTACTGTACTAACAGTTTCGGTTGCAAACTATCATTTGGTACAAAATTCGAACAAAAACACCTTACACATTAAAATGGAAACACAGGAATGCAGCTATTGCTACATTCATTGACAAAAAAACATCAATTAGGTTCAAGTTGAAAAATAACATTGCAGGGTATTAGAAACTGACAAGAACTGCATACGTATATGTATCAAACCGGGAAGAGTCCTCAGAGAGGAAGGTCACAGAAAACAAATACGGATGATCCTGACTGTAACTGAGAATCAATAAAACAAAGAGATAGAAGTAAGTAGAAAAGAGACAGGGTAATAGGGTAAACGTGGGTTAGTTTCTCCACCCAGAAAGCACCCTGAAGCCTCCAGGACACGTTAAGCGATGGGAGACGCTCACTCTGCATCCGATCGGTTTTTCTCAAGTTCACAAAATCTCAGGAAACAAAACATCAAAGACAAGACAGTAAATCAACAGCAGATAAGAAAAAGGAGAGTTGAACGTGTAAGAAGGACAGGGGCTAGGCCAGACAAGCAAGGGTAGTCACGGGCCCCCTATGCTGGAGCAGGCGAAGAAGCGTCCTTCCAATCCATTAAAGAGCCGGCGCGGCTAATGTGCCCTAATCCACAGAGGAGCAGAAACCACATTCACGGGTAAAACTTGAAACCAATCAGTTGCCTTGAGGTCGTATGCTAGCCCTAGGGCTACTATACCGCTCTGCATCAAGGACGGCCAGAAATAGGCGGGGAGAAGCCATGGGGTCAATAGTCTTTCGGTCCAAAACAGAAACAGATCCGAGGGCGGGGTACGGACAATGGGGGCATATGCGATTGATCCCTGACAAGAGGCGACAGTGGGGGAAGTTGGAACTAAGGTCGTGACTCCAGTTCTGGGCCACTGTTGTGGGAGGCGGATCCCCCTACTAGGAAAAGGACATGGTAGTTCTGATGCTCAGGCAAGCAGCAGTTGAGCAGCAGATGTTGGCTAATGATCTGTACTGGAGGGGCTCCACGAGTACGCTGTCCAGGGCTGTCTAAGGGCACCTGTCGCAAGTCGGACTCCACAGACTCCCATACCCAGTATCAGAGCTTTGTCAAGACGCAACAGTGTAGAGCGGTCTGCGCCCCACTTGCTGTTACTAAGGCAGCGAGGAGTATTAAGGCGTGACCAGCAGGTTTGCTTAAGTTGACGAAAGTGGTAAGGCCACGTCAATAGGACATCGGAGACCAGTCTCAGAAAACGATAAGGGTACAACAGTTTGCGCAACAAAACGTTTGCACTGCCTGCATATCTGCTAAATCGTGTGAGCTTAGGTTGAAAGGGGGCCCGGGAGTGGAAGAACAAGCGTTATCTTGCTGAAGAAAGTTATCAAAATCAAGGCAGTCGGTCCGAATTTGCTCATCTTTGCACATCTGTCAAAGCTAAATCCGCTGCGGGTACGTTCAATACTGCACTGCTCTATTCCGTGCTTGCATCCTCTTTGTCGTGGTGTCGAGACGAACCTATTCACAATACTGTCACTTCAAGGACACACACGCCCAGCATGCTCAATAGGGTTCATATGACGATACTGGAAGCCATTCCATTCGATGGATTCCTACCTCCTAGCGGAATTATGATGGTGTGCTTTTCTTGTGTCCTTAAGCGGTCTCTGTCATATCTCTGTAACTTATTTAATGTAATGCCTTTACCTTATTCCACAGAAATCCCTCGACATCGAATCGGCACCGAGATCAAACCAAACTGAGGCTTTAGTCTTTGATCTTCATCTCCCGATTATAGAGTCATGGCTAGTTTCTGAACTTTGAATTCACTCGATTTCCCTCGTCCCCTGATCCACTCGTTGACAGACACCGATCACATAATTTGGTTGTCGACTGCGCAGGACTGCAAATTTCAGCTCTTAGATATCCAGGTTGCGCTGAAGTCTCACTTTATGGATCTGTGTTTGCTCAACAAATAAGAAAATCTCATGTATTGTTAGCAACCCGTCTTGTCTATTCAGAACCACATATCAGAGACTCTGATATGTGGTTCTCAGCAGACAAGATGGCTTATTGACGCAACTGTTTAGATGTGAACACGATCCAGAGTGATCGAAATATGTCATGTAATTACAAATATGGAGCTGAGACGAACCATCTAAAATATCAATACCAATGCTGACTCTCTCTCAAGACGATTATGTCGGCTATAATGAGATAAATACGTTTTGAAGGGATTTTTCCTTGAGCAAATAAAATTTTACTTCATTTTCCACCTGTATATGCCCCGCTTTCACCAGCCCTTTATTGTTATATAACAAGTAATGTCATTGAGATTACACACAGTTTTACGGTTATGGTCATTTATTTCATAACATTTTAACAAAATATATTCCATAATAGCATATACTATTGCTTACGTACCAGTGTCGCCTGTGGTATAGCTGATAGTTTCTCATCTGGAACTAGTAAGGATTTCTCTACAGTTCATTGCTTTATATGGAACGAAAAACTTTAGAAGAAAGGAATTACTTGTGTTTGACATATTTCACGTTTTTTTTATGTTATTTTTTTTCCTACTGCCACTTATTTGCTACTTTTTGCTTTCAGCTCTATTAAGTTATCATATGAAAACTTAATTCACATAGCTTGTTCTTCGACAACATTTAAAGCTGAGAAAACAGCTAAAATAGGTGTCTGTCGAAGCTGCAGTACTTTCTTAACACATTCATGCGACACATATTCACTAGTTCCGTTCTCTCCTTCGATTCGTCTTGGACTCCAGACCAATAGCCCCACAGTGAAAGTTCAGCATTATCTCTTCCAAATCTCATATCAATTAACACAGGAGCTACTGACGACACAACAATCAAGAAGGTCATTAAATCCACCCTCTCCCAATTCTGCGACATTCCTTGAGTAATGGTTCCCTCCGGGGCTGAATGTTCCGAGTCATTATTCATCGGGCACGGTTCCATTTTGTCAAGGAGTTAATACGGCCGACTTGGCAGGCGTGCCAACTCTTAAGTGGCGCGCTCCAACCTCTCGGAAATAATAGGTTCCCCTTCAGCATCCCAGACACTTAAGCGCGAACTGGGGCAGCCACACTCGTTACTCGGATTTTAACAATCTTCGTTTTGTCTTGCTTAATAATTATATTCTCATCCAGAGATCTATGGCACTGCTTTCTAGGAGCAACAGATTACTTGCACTGGCGAAACCAATTACTGAGAATCCAGTAAACAATCATCGAAAGATCAAACCATGCACGAACGCTTTCACCCATCCGTATCAATAATGAATTCAAACTTATTGTGGTACATCCTGCTACATCTTTGTTCGTATCGCTCTTTTAAACGAATAAAATGTCTAACAACTGCATAAAAACTGCGACATACTCACGTACTGCAGTAACAAATTAATCACCAATCGCATGTGAAATAGGTTTGCACAGCGGATCATCCTACAAGGTTATCAGCTATTTTCCTGTTTTCATACAATCTGTTTCACGGATGTTCGTGTTCCTGTCGATTCTCGTGGAAACTAAAATAAAGAGGGGCAAAGGGATCTCCTGCTCACAGCTATTTCAAAATCCTAAATAAGCACACTGGACCGTAACGGGCATTTAACATCTATCATTGCTGTAGAAATGATGCTAACATTCCTACTAACCAGAGTGCAACAATTCTTTAAACTTAGCTCAGTGCAAGTGTCTAGGAATCTGAATGTTTGGGAGCTTTGCTACCTACATAATTACTGAATACAGGACGCCATTAGACTCACCGTATGATTGCAACGTTGTTCCTGGCTGCTAGTCACCAGCTGTATCCCTAAACGAGTGGGATAGTACAAAAATAATATCAGTGTGGGCAATGCATAGCCTGAACTTTTTGTATGGCTCGCTGAAGTCTGTACAGGTGGCCTTTCGCCGTTATCTTTGACCTCGAATCTTAATTCAAGTAAACATCAAACCGTTTCATAGTAGAACAACAATTTAGCGAATTACAATACAAAAATGTGTGTGTGTGTGTGTGTGTGTGTGTGTGTGTGTGTGTGTGTGTGTGTGCGCATGTGTATAAGTGCGCGTGCTCCACATCTACTCCTAAACCACTGTACCAATTTCAGCTACACTTAATACACGTATCCCTTACTGCCAGCCGGCTGGTGTGGCCGAGCGGTTCTAGGCGCTTCAGTCTCGAACCGCGCTGCTGTTACGGACGCAGGTTCGAATCCTGCCTCGGGCATGGAAGTGTGTGATGTCCTTAGATTAGTTAGGTTTAAGTAGTTCTAAGTCTAGGGGACTGATGACCTCAGATGTTAAGTCCCATAGTGCTAAGAGCCATTTGAACCTTACTGCCAGGCGACAACCGCTGTAGGGGTAAGGACGATCTATCTATTATAGTTTAGGAGATATGACGTCATAAACAACGAGATGCGTGAGAAACTGCCGCATCATGCTTGACGTTTAAATTTGTTACTTCTGTGCTACTAACTCTATTGGTTGTAAATATCGCAAGCAGTATTCAAATATGACGCTAAATGTACCTACAAAATTATGGCTTTGTACCACACACAGTTCAACAGATATGATATGATAAATGCGGAGATACAACAAAAATGCCGTACCATCCGCGAAGCTTTAATTAATTTATTCAGTACTGTCGAGTCAACTTCAGGAAATCCCTGACACCTGCCAGAACTTTTGACAGCTTTCAGTTTCGAAGCGCAAACGGCTGTGGGCGAAACCGATATCCGTCTACAGATCTAGGAAGAGACGTTGTCATAGGGACGTTTACAAAATCGCGTTGAAAACACGCGAAGCAGCTGCACCCAGCATACAGAAAGTGTCAGGGATCATGTATATTGATTTGTGTACTGTACTTATACATTTGCGCATCATACATATTTCTTCGTAATGAAATTTTTTCGATACTTTACTAAAAACACAATTCATTTTCTGTTTTTATTTCTTTGCAGAATTAATATCCAGGCAATTCCAGATTCGTCAACTAGTAAATAAATAAATGAAAGGTGCAACAGCTTAAATACTGTTCAAACGATAGTAGCGTAAGCGGAACCAGATGTTTTAAAGTAGGAGTCAAATGTTTATTACAAAAGTTTGCATGTAAATGTGTGAACGGTGGCCTTGGGAAGTTTAGAAATCGTTTAATATTATTTGACGCAATAATACATTGACTAAGTAGTGCACTCATAGAATTTTCAGACAGTAGCATGTGCAGAATAAGTGCGTAAAGCTGGGCATTAAATCGTGAATGGCAGGAGCAATCTCTCAATATTCGTTGGAACGAAATTCCTGTAACACATGCAGCATAATCTACAGTACGAATTAATCGAGATTATTACAACTAATACAAAAGAAGTTCATCACATAATTGGAAAATATGAAACGCAGTAAATTACCAAAGTTCACAGCTGCACCTAAACAGCTACTTAAGAATAAATAACAATAAACTACGCATGGCTGCAAACACATCATTCACTGAAAGCGACTTGAAAATTCTAAGGCCGACCAAATTCAAAGTTGAGAAAGCCTTCCAAGCGTCAACTCATCTCCACAAAAATATTCTAAGTCCCACGAACGCTATCTTTCGCGTTGTACCACTCTCCAACCTATTGCCCTCACGGCTGAACTACAAGAGACCGTGAGCCCCACTGTGCACAGTCCTTTAAAGAGACGGTCACACACACACACACACACACACACACACACACACACACTATGTGCGCTCATGTAGATTATACAAAATGTGTTCGTGTGTAGGAGGTTGTAGTTACGGCACTGACTATATATAAAAGAATCAGTTATTTATAATTATCAACAAATTGGTTTAAAAGTCAAAGTAACTTGTTTTCATAATCGCTGGAATCATCAGCTTTAATTTGGCGTATCATAAGTATGAATTATATGATATTTTCAAATGTTATATTTTTGTAAACTATAAATTATAATAATGTAATAAATATATAATATAATAAAAATAACTTTCAATATTGTGGTTACAAATAGGGTTTAATTTTCAACAAGTTCGTCATATACTACATTTGTCAGAAAAGTTCCAGTTCAGGTTTTTTTTTAATAATTAGGAAATTATACTTACCAAGTAATTATCCTAGCTCCTATCAAAGTAGTCCCCTTGGCTATATATACATAGATGCCAACTTTTCTGGAGGTCTTCAAAGCAAGAAGGGAAATTTTCAACTGTAATGCTTGAAAGCTCATTTATCACCGTCCATTGGATGTCTACGATATCTTCATGAAGCTTTCCTTTCAGTCGCCTTTGCACTCACGGAAACAAAAAAAAATGGCGCATGTGGGATGTTAATAACAGAATGTCTGACCAGATACTCGGTAACACATAAAGCGAATGAATGGGGTCTTGCGATGTCATGCAGTAAGAACACGTCATGAGAATGTCACAAATCAGGGCGGTGACTTCGAATTGCTTGTCGCAAACATTTCAAGACTTCGGTCTAAAGAGTCTGGTTCGCTGTTTGACCTGGAGAAACAAAATCATGGAGAACTAATCCTTTACTATCAAAGATTTCGATCAATACAGTCTTTGTTCTTGAAGGTAGTCGTTTGACTTCTTTCGAGGCCGGTGATCCAGGACTCCGCCATTCAGCACTTTGATGTTTCGTGTGAGAGTCATACTGGTAGCACCAACTTCCATGACTAGCAATAATCTTTGACGGAAATATGGGATCACGTTTGGCTCTCTCCAGTAGCTCAGGAGAAATACTTCGTCTTCCCTCTTTCAATTAGTCTGGCAGTGTGTGAGGGACGAGTTTCGTGTTAAGTTTCCGTTTCGCTAAATCTTTGCGGAAAATATTATGACACACATCAAGATTCAAATTAAGTTCTTCTGGTGACTCACGCACTGTTACATGACGGTCTTCTTGCAATAACTGCTTTACTCCCTCCACGTTTGCATCAGTACGTGCTGTAGACGAAAGATCAGCTCTGGGATCTCCCTGCACTTCAAGAAACCTTTTGTGCCATCGAAAACGTCGTATTGAAAGTACCTCGCCTGCATATCCTTGCTTTATCGTTGCCCATGTTTCACTTGGTATTTTCCCGAGATTAAAGCAAAACTTAATATTCACTCTTTGCTAACAGTAAGCACCCATTGTGTCATCGTAATTAATGCACTGAGAAGCCAAACAATGTGTTGCCTAGCACAGCCCTGCCATCAAGTGAGTTTGCGCGGAAACTTGACCAAGGTCATTTCAAGGACACACACATACCGAGTAATATAAAAACAACATTTGTTCTTTGTTAGTACTGCAAACTCAGATATAATGAAACCTGTCCTGGGACACTTTTTGCAAAGGTTCATATTGAACTACCCGCTCATAATGTCACATGTTCAAGATTCTGCAAGGACCTTACACGAAAAGTGTAGCACTTACCGTTAATATGGCAAACAATGTATAACCTTGCTTAACATTAAGGACCTACTGCAAAATTTTTGGCTTGAGAAGGGAATGATTATTTTCTTAATTATTTAACCAAGCTTAGAAAGTGCTTTATTTGGAGAGATACTTCACGATCTTAAAACTGGCAATACATGGGTATATATGACGGTTTTAGTAACAGACATGTTTGGCACTTGAATATTCAAAAGACACGATCTCATAAATGCGCCTTCCCGTAACGAGATAGCCACCAATGAAGCTCGTAACAATTGAGCATGCTACTCGCTAGAGGAGAGAGCGTTAACGTCAGCCAGGGTTCTGCAAAAGACGGCACGAGAAGAATGGTACCCTTAATTTTAGTTTCATCCCAGTTAAACTTGTCACACTAGGCTTTATGCTGTGCCGCCAGGAAAGAAAAACGCGTAACCGACGCACAACAAGCTTTATCTGGCGTTCAGTACTTATTATCACTACAAAAAACGTAATCACTCAGCTAACAGGCTATCAACATATGCAAGAGCCATACGTCAGAAAACTCACAAATGCAAACCCAAGTACTGTAGTTTTAGCACTATTATTTATAAACACAAAGTAACGCCGTTGTAAATACCTGCTCTTGTATTTGTAACCGAATCGTTTGTCGCAACTTTCACGAAATCCCACGGAAACTCGTACCTGAAGTGGTAGCGATTCGAGTTCATGAAAGTGAGACCCATTTTTTCTTTTTGAAGTGCTGTAATTTAAGGTTCATCCTGTAATACTGACTCTAATTTTACTCCAACTGCAGTTCTGGCTAAAATACTTCTCATTATCAGAGATCCATCGTAGTATGAGAGTGATGTAGTTTTAGCGGTGAAACACTTAGCTTTGAACCGTCGAATCTCCTCCGCCAATAAGGACCTTTAGGGGATGTATATAGAAAATTAGCTTTGGCTTTGAATGTGATGAAAACTTGGATGTCAAAATAATATTTTCCAGTACACTGATGTGTTCTTTTAACAGCAGATATATTTTCAGTAAGCGTTTACGAGGATGTTCACACATAAACTGTTTTCTATCAACACGATTGACAAAACGGCAGCTGTTACAGACTTTGTGTCATTACATTCGCCAAACTTTGACTGACTTCAAATGCTTTGAACAAATCAATATATATCCTATCTTAACTATATATGTTCTTTGGCCTATTGTCAAAAACAATTACATTTTCTGATTCATAACGAAAAGTTAATGATTTATAAGAAACTGTTAGTATGATTTTGAAGACAATAAATGATGATTCATTCTGAATACGTTTCTAAATATTGTTATTTTGTCTCTTGTGTGGAAATTTGTTTGAGGTACAGTAGACAATGCCAAAACGAAATTTCAGGTTAAATTTTTGTGTGGTGATTTCGTGGTATCAAAATGACTGAAAATAAATAGTATTTACACCAGAATGTTCGAGAATCATTAGTGAAAACGTTAATTACAGCCGATATAATTGGTTTTTTGTTACTGACATGATACATGAAGCTCACAACTCATCTTAAATACATCATATGACTGATAAGCTAATCAATTATTGGTTTTAATTGCAACATAGATATTTTCCCCAATATATCTGTGGAAGTGTAATAATGCAATCACGAGAATTAAGTTATACATTTTGTTGAAATTTATGACAGTATGTTAACTCACAATATGAGATTTTATAACTTGCTATAACTTTGTTAATTACTGTTAAGTGATCTAAAATACTGTTAATGACCTTGATTCCTACAGCTTGATTTGCTGATAGAAATGAGGAAAAACCATGCTTTCTAACTTCTGCCCATGACATATTGTGGATTGGGTAATATACCATCTACTAAACTTTTAGTGGTACCGAAGCATTCACAACAGTGAAATATGTGAGTTTTGATTAATGCAAATAAATAATGCGGAAGGTGTTAATTAGGTTAACAATCCAACTATTCATTCGCAGTTGATATCTCAGTTCGCAATAGGGTGTCGTATTTTTCTTCAGAACTCGTCTGTTGCGCCTATTTATTCAGACACAAAGTTAATTCAGAGTACGGCGTAGTAGCGACTCAGAATATATATGCTCCCATCTTGGATGGTGCCATCTTCTATGGCGTCCAGAAAACGTAAGATGGCTATCTCACCTCCATCAGACAAAAGAAGAAAACGGCACCACCGGATCAACTGCTGAAAGATAGTACCTTACCTAAGAAATATCTTTCGGAAATAACACAATGTTCCGCGGAAATAAAAGTAAAGTCTACTGATTACTGATTCCCGTTGGGGGGGGGGGGGGGGGGGCGGCGTGTATATATGACAACTGCCATGTCCAGTTCGCCTCAACACATTTTGTTCTATAGGTACTAAATCAAACATACACACAGGTAGTTCTCACTACAACAGCAAGCAGAACGTTTTCAAAATTTAATCACTAAAAATGAGCACATTGACAAGCCATTCAAAGTGGTACCGGTAGTATAATTCTTATCACATCAGATATTCTAGTGAATTCATAATCATAAGATCTCACCCAGAATGATTTTTTACAATTTATTTACAGTAGCGTGATGTAATGAAAAAAAGTTAACTTCCTCGTGGTAGGCTCAGAATATACATGTTCGTTACTTTTGTCCATAATTAAAAGAATTATCATCACAAAGCTTACAGAACCGGCAACTGAATCACACACATATAAAGTAAAGCTGTACTCTTACTGTTGCACATCGATTCTACATCATGCTGGTTCATAAGGTCTTTCCCTCTTTTTAACAAGTGAAGTATTAATGATTAAAGTTCCTTAGTAGCGGACTGCATCTGACAGCTAATTAACCAAGTCTACCGAAGATACCTCTGCACCATTCGATAGTTGGGGAACATCTGAAGCTGCGGCAGTGTTCGAAGTTTCAATTTAGGAACGAGCTACTTCAAATGTCAAGTTTCCAGCATACATCCTACATCACTGAGAACTAAGTACAAGACTCCAAATATCACCCAGATCACAGTCCAATGGGAAAACAAAGTAAATGACCCAAAAAAGATTACTGCGCGAAGCTGAAACTTCATAGGTGCATGCGAACTGGTTGTGCTTCGCTGCACTCTTTGATTTACTTCGAGTGAAATGAAAGGATCGTTGCGAATGAAACCAATAAAGATGCACTGGCATTAAATTATATCATTTCAAACTCTTCATATATGATGAGCCTGCAAGTTACTAAACATGTGACAATCCAAATCTGTCACTCACAACGGGATTCCACTCTGCTTTTCCTGTGCCAATCCAGTTACCTTTTCGTTTACCAATTCTTTGCCTCTTCATTATCTTCACAAAATAGTTTTCATTTAGTATTTTCAGTTCCGTATGAATAACAACTGTTCATTGTACAATGGATCAAAAGAAATTAAAATGCGACGAAGAACATTTTAAATCTTATTCTCTTTCTCTGTTTACTAAAATTATTTCTTCTTACACATCCATCACAATACGTATTGTTTAAAAGACCATTCACATATCCTGCGTCTGTTGTAAGGGAATCCTCGTGTAACTACACTCCTGGAAATTGAAATAAGAACACCATGAATTCATTGTCCCAGGAAGGGGAAACTTTATTGACACATTCCTGGGGTCAGATACATCACATGATCACACTGACAGAACCACAGGCACATAGACACAGGCAACAGAGCATGCACAATGTCGGCACTAGTACAGTGTATATCCACCTTTCGCAGCAATGCAGGCTGCTATTCTCCCATGGAGACGATCGTAGAGATGCTGGATGTAGTCCTGTGGAACGGCTTGCCATGCCATTTCCACCTGGCGCCTCAGTTGGACCAGCGTTCGTGCTGGACGTGCAGACCGCGTGAGACGACGCTTCATCCAGTCCCAAACATGCTCAATGGGGGACAGATCCGGAGATCTTGCTGGCCAGGGTAGTTGACTTACACCTTCTAGAGCACGTTGGGTGGTACGGGATACATGCGGACGTGCATTGTCCTGTTGGAACAGCAAGTTCCCTTGCCGGTCTAGGAATGGTAGAACGATGGGTTCGATGACAGTTTGGATGTACCGTGCACTATTCAGTGTCCCCTCGACGATCACCAGTGGTGTACGGCCAGTGTAGGAGATCGCTTCCCACACCATGATGCCGGGTGTTGGCCCTGTATGCCTCGGTCGTAGGCAGTCCTGATTGTGGCGCTCACCTGCACGGCGCCAAACACGCATACGACCATCATTGGCACCAAGGCAGAAGCGACTCTCATCGCTGAAGACGACACGTGTCCATTCGTCCCTCCATTCACGCCTGTCGCGACACCACTGGAGGCGGGCTGCACGATGTTGGGGCGTGCGCGGAAGACGGCCTAACGGTGTGCGGGACCGTAGCCCAGCTTCATGGAGACGGTTGCGAATGGTCCTCGCCGATACCCCAGGAGCAACAGTGTCCCTAATTTGCTGGGAAGTGGCGGTGCGATCCCCTACGGCACTGCGTAGGATCCTACGGTCTTGGCGTGCATCCGTGCGTCGCTGCGGTCCGGTCCCAGGTCGACGGGCACGTGCACCTTCCGCCGACCACTGGCGACAACATCGATGTACTGTGGAGACTTCACGCCCCACGTGTTGAGCAATTCGGCGGTACGTCCACCCGGCCTCCCGCATGCCCACTATAAGCCCTCGCTCAAAGTCCGTCAACTGCACATACGGTTCACGTCCACGCTGTCGCGGCATGCTACCAGTGTTAAAGACTGCGATGGAGCTCCGTATGCCACGGCAAACTGGCTGACACTGACGGCGGCGGTGCACAAATGCTGTGCAGCTAGCGCCATTCGACGGCCAACACCGCGGTTCCTGGTGTGTCCGCTGTGCCGTGCGTGTGATCATTGCTTGTACAGCCCTCTCGCAGTGTCCGGAGTAAGTGTGGTGGCTCTGACACCCTGGTGTCAATGTGTTCTTTTTTCCATTTCCAGGAGTGTATTATGGCTGATAATCATTCACAAATGATATAAGTCGAACAAAATACAAATAAAGTTATAAGTGCACGGTGTTCAGTGTTCAATAGTTCTGGTTTCAGATTGTTATCTCGCAAGAGTTGCATCAAATTTTATTCTTTTCCTTGCTTATTGAATACATGCTAAGGCAAAAAGAACGATGCATCACGAAGAAGTTATGCAAGTTGGTTACAAAGTGATATCCATACAGGTATCAACCGAAAATGCAAAACCGTAAACTTTGCAAGCAGATGGATCAATTTTTGAGGTAGCGGCGGAATTTCACCGCGTAACAGGAAAGAATAGCTACGGTCGCAGGTTCGAATCCTGCCTCGGGCATGGATGTGTGTGATGTCCTTAGGTTACTTAGGTTTAAGTAGTTCAAAGTTCTAGGGGACTGGTGACCACAGATGTTAAGTCCCATAGTGCTCAGAGCCATTTGGAAAGGATAGTAAACAGGGGATATGTCGACACCAGGTCTAAAGTCTCTGCGAATTTCATCCCGTGTAACCATGCCTCGCCGGCAACCGTGTGAAAATTATACACAGATGTCATCATTTGAGAGAGAACGTGCAGTTGGCATCAAGGACGTCGGCTGAAATAAACGGCGAATCTCTCGATGTTTGAATAGGAGTGATGCCACTATTTCTCGATGTTGGCAGGAATGGGTGAAACATGACCAAACAAAGTGTCAGGAAGAAAGCGGTCGACCTAGAGAGACGACAGAACGTGAGGACCGAGCAACCGTCAGAGAGGCACTCAGAGCCCCTGATCATAATCATCGATTCGACGTGCAACTGGTGCTTCAGTGAGCACAATGTCCATTTGTAGGGTGCTCACAGAAAAGGAGCCGAGCTCAAAGCGCCCCTTGAACCGACTGCTTCCACCTCTGTACACCAGCAAGACCGTTTCCAGTGGTGTCGGCTACACTCGGCCTGAAATCTCTTTGACTGCAGTAGGCCTTCAGTGATTAATCCCGCTTCGAAATGAACACAGATGACTAACAAAGACGTGTCTGCAGACGCCCCGGACAGTGATGGGACACAAACCTGACCGGGACCGGTAGCCTTTGTAGTCTGGTCACTTTAACCCCCACCAACCAACCAACCAACCAACCTGATCGTCGCCCGCCATAAGGCCCGACAACCAAGCGTGATGGTCTGTGGTACCATTTCATTTCATAGCAGGACCCCTTTCGTTGTCATCCGCGGCACCCTTATAGCACAGCAACACCTCGACGATATTCTACGCCCCACTTTGTTGGCCTTCATTGCAAGTCGTCCTGGGCGTACTTTTCACAAAGACAATGGCCGCCCGCACTTGTCGAGAATTCATACAGCTTGTCTTCCTGCTTCCAAACCCAACCATAGTTAGCAAGGATGCTGGATCTCAGCCCAAATGAGAATATTTGGAGCATTAAGGAGCAGAGCCCTCGAACAATATTGGGATTTTGTCGGTCTAAGAGCCAGTTGAATAGAATTGGGCGGGATGTCCTTCAGGAGGACGTCCATCAACAGTATCAATCAATGTCACGCCGAATAACTGCTTGCATAAGGACCAGAGGTACACCAACACTTTGTTGACTTGCTTAATTTGAAGGTCTTTCTCTTGAATAAGTCGAGCAATTTTTCTGAATCTGTATCCATATGTTTGTATGTAGATGTAGCCATCTACCGATTTCCGCCCTTTTCGGATAACTTCTCCGTGGTGCGTCGTCCTCTTCTTTTTTGTCTTAGGCTGTAATATACATAAAGTTACTAAGTGCGCGGTTTTCAGTGTTAAACAGTTCTGGTTTCAGATCGTTGTCTACTAACAGCTGCATTAAATTTTATCCTTTTCCATGCTTACGAAACGCACTGAAGATCCGAAACATTATGACCAACTGCTTAAAAATTTGTTTATCCATCACCGATTCTGCCTATCAAGGATACGATAGTTTGTTTGTAGGTTTCCGGAGGTACGTGGCATTAGTTGTTTACGCACAGATCATGTAATTCGCGTAAATAACAGATCGCTGATCTGCGTACGCGGTGATGGCGCACGATAGCAGCCCGCATGGGTTCCATAGGATTTACTCAGGTGAATTTGGTCGCCAAGACATCAACGTGAGTTCACTATAATGCTCCTCAAACCAATTTAGACGGTTCTGCCTCCGGTACACGGACAATTATACTGCTGAAAGATGAAATCGCCGTCGGGGAAGACATTAAGCATGAAGGACTGCAGCGTGTCCTCGATTACTGTCACAGGTCCCATGCAACCCCAGTTGATGTCTCACATACGAGTAGCACAATACTGCTCCCACCAGCTTGCGACCGTGGCGCGTTGCACATGTCGAACTGCCGTTCATCTCGATGACGGCCTTTGTGCAGACGACCAAAATGGAGTCGCCTGAAAAGCCGACTTGTTTCTATTGATCGATGGTCGAATCCCAGTGGTCCCGTGCTCACTGCAGTGGTAATTGATGAATTCGTTGGATCAACGTGTGAACACGTAGGGGCGGTCTGCTGTGGAGCTCCATGTTCAACAGTATACGACGAATGGTGTGCTCCGAAACACCTGTACGTGCACCGGCATTGTGCTTCGCCTTGATAGGACATCATCAGGCTTCCTGAAAATATAAGGGGAGGACGATACTACAATTAATCCGGCCTCGTTGTATCCTGGAGTACTATCAAAGCCAAACCGATAAACCACTCTTAGGCCTGCGCCTCAAAATTTTAGAAAAAGGTATCCTTTGCCATAGGTAAACTTTTTCAAGATCAAAGTATAATAATAGAGTATACCACCTCTAGTAATATCCAGTATCAATATAATCACAGTGAACGTCCTCAGAAAGAAATATACTACCTCGGCCGTGTGTATGATCGATTGCTGAGATTGTTAAGCAACTTATAGTAGCCTAATGGTAAGGACCTTTAAAAATAAGTTTCAGAATCATTTATTCACTAAGGAGGGGAATATTACGCATAACTCCGCCTTCAATGAGCACCTTAAATGCAGTGGACACTACCCACCTACATTCGGGAACTTACAGGTTTTACGCCACGCTCCCAAAGGAAAGACACTCAGTTTGCTTGAAGAGATCGAAATTGTTATACATTCACGTGTTGAGAGGCGTGTGTTACTCAGTGAACAACTTGACAAAAATCAAGTTTTCTGTGATTGCATGTTTTCCATTTTTAAACAATGTATTAGTTTATAGTTTTTGATTACCAGGCTTTGGTCACTTGTCATATGTATTTGACTGTATTGAATCTTTCTAGGGTTGTTATCTTCTAGCCTCATATTTGTAGTCTAACCTTTAGTTTATTGCTCTACGTATTTTACTTCATTATTCTTGCACGCTGCTTTTCATCAAAAGGGTTTTCTATGTCTCTGTACATAGCTTTCGCCCTAACATATCCTGCATTGAGTATATTCCCGTATACCCTATTATGTTTTTAATTACGTCTCAATTTGTCCATTGCTTTTCTGAATTTTAAGCTGTACACTGTACACCCGACGGCAGCACAGCATGGCGCCTGCCATTACCACTAGCCTAATATTTTGTTTGAGCTCCTATCGTTCATATGCATGCACTTTGTGAATACGGACAGGCCTGTGTCACCGTTCTATTGTACGGCTGTGCTTAAAATTTGCGCGCGAGGTCCTGTTCTGCGCTGATATATCTGTTTTCGCTTCTATGAAGTAATACACATTTTTCGGTTTCTCTTTCTTTCTCTACTCATGCTTGATTCCGGCGCTTTTATTTATTAATTTTTAATTTTTCCTCGTATAGGGGGGAATTTTATTCGGTCGGTGTTTGGAGCTTATTTTGCTTTGATAGTAGCCCACGATAGGACCACGTCGGATTAATTTTTATGTCTTTCGCCCCTTATACTTTTAGGTAACCTGAGGATGCCCTATCCAGATGAAACGCGTCGTTATTGAGTTAATAAATAACGCTGTGCAACCTACGACTGTTTTTTAAACAGTAGCAATAATAAGGTTGCTGTTCCACCACACCAAGATGAAATGGAATAATTTCTATGAATCCATAACGTTTTATCAATAATGGCGCGTGCTATTTTACATTGTTGTATCAGCGTTCCTGAGTTGGATATTGTTACTAAAAGATATTTCTTCAGATCATAGATATTCAAAATTTGTGCAAAAATGTTTTTAAATTACATTAATCTTATCGTAAGAACAGGCAAGCTTTCTAAAACGACTACACAAAAGATAGTACCGTAGAGCTTAATGTTGACCAGAACGAGTTTGCTAACATGGAAGTTGAAAATGCACGAGTTTCGAAACTCGAATTGGATTCGCACCCTAAAACTGATGCAGATATTATGACAGATAATTCACTGTGTAAGAATGATACTCATTTACGTAATCTTTCACGTAGTGTATATATGATAATGTTTCACGGGTAATAAATGTTGCAATGGGCGATATTCCACGTGAAACTAAAATACAAGTAGCCCATCAAGCAAATAATCTCATTGCTCTGTTGCCAGAAAATTTTAAGACAATGAGCGACGACAAAAACCGCGCAATTTTATAACCACTCCAAACAATTACAAAACCAATGCAAAGAGTTACAAAACCAATCCAAAAAATTACAAAACCAACTCAAAAATTTTCAATAACAGCAATGACTTGAAAAAAACAATCTAGTAACATAGAGAAACTGACTGCTAATTTCAACACATTGTCATTAAAGTACGACACTCTAGCAAATGATGTTTCACACTTACAGTTTGTCGTGGTTTTCCGGTAGCTGTACACATCTGTACGAAGATCAAAAACGTTTAAAAGATATCGCTGTGCAGAAGGTAAATTCGATACTTTTTGTCGCAGAACAAGTCGTGAAGGCTCAAAAAGAGTTAAATAAACGGTGCAAACATATTGTGGATGATTTTTCACACTGGCTTTCGCAAAAAGATGTAGAGGTGAGTGACAAATTACATTCGCAGCTAGAGCGTGTTGTAGATGAAACTGTCACAGCCGCTATGTCCGAGTGAGACGATGCTGGAAAATCAGTAAAATCCTAATCAGAACAGATAAAATTTACTTTAAACCAACATTTACCAGAATGGCGTGACCCAAAAACTGCTCAAAGGATGACCGTACAACCACAGTTGTCTTTGATCAGGAACATTGTTCTAAGTTCCCCACCGACTGTCAAAGTATGTGATTATTATGCCAGTCCTACTGCAGCGAATCGTACGACATGTGATAACGTCACAAACTCGTAACCTATCGTCATCTTATGTACCATATGGAGTAGCAACTGCGTCATCACTCTCTCTTATTGTGCTTCAGGAAAGCTTGCTCTAGCTATGACAGTTCAAAGTCTGTAGCCCAGAGAAAAATACTGTGCATCCAATTATGTTCCTAAATGCATTCAGAGGTGTGTTACTGTAGTTTTGAACTGAGCAGCAAGACATCCGTTTCACCACGTGCTACATGAAAGGTAATGTAGCTCCTGGGCCACAGATACTGCTGAACTGTGTCAATGTGTCAAACTTACGAACAGTTTGGAAGTGCATTTATGTCTAAGTATTGGTCAAGAGATAGCAGAAACAGGTTTTCAACCCAGAGCCTGTCCGTACTAAACAGGGTGGTCTCCGCAGGTACTCTGAGAAATATTTGAACAATAATCGTTACTGAAACGAGCCAATTTCTCACAAACATGTATTAAGAATTGTGAAACCAATGTTGCCTTTCGATATTCGCGAGAAACTTGTACACTTACCAGAAGAGTATCTAGGACGTTTTATGTCTGTTCTAGATTTTACTGATCTTATTCACGAGGGCATGAAGGTCCAGATCTATAACAATAAAGACCATAACAGACCGCTACATTCAAATCAACCGCGCGCCCATGATTGTAACACTTGCTGTCCTAACGCTACCGTGGCGCTCCTAAGATGTTACCTATGTTACCAGATGGGTCAATTGAAGAATGGGATACAACTGTTCCGATTTGTCCAATGACGTCATATTTTAGTCACACATATAAATTTGTTTATTTGCGAGCCACAGATATTAAATCGGTTATCTTCTGTGACGAAGCATCACGATCGTAAATAGAGATAAATGAATGTGTTATTAAGAGACAAATATTGAGTATGCTTTGTGTCGCTTGTCGTAATTTTAAATCATTTCCATACATGTTTTGAACTATACCTTTGTCTGATAGTGAGTCGTTCCAGCTACTGTTTCCACTACAGTTGATTCGTATATTGTACTGTGTAGGTCAGCTGAAGAATGGGATTATAGTACTAGCATAAAAAAATAGCGACATACGTAACACTGGCATCCTTTACCTCATCTGTCAACTGAAGTACAGGATACAAATTTTACGCTTGTCGCTTTTCTCGCTAATACTAATATCCTATTCTTCAGCTGACCTATAAAGGTCAACTAAAGTACAGGACATAAATCTTACGTTTTTCGATTTTTTCACCTTTGCTGGTAGTAGTATTCTATTCTTCAGCTGATACTAGTACTAGCGAAAGCAAAAATACCGGAATACGTAAAATTTGTATATGAGGTACTCCACGCCTAAGTTACGTATGTCGCTTTTTTTGCTTTCAGTAGCACTAGTATCCTGCCTTCAACTGATCTATATAGGTCAACTGAAGAATAGGATACTAGGCTTTCCTAATCTGACAAATGTGATATACGTAACATTACATTCGATATATGGATGTACGTGATATACTTGCACAATCTGTTTTCTCTGTACTACAATCATTTGTTTCTTAACATTAATCTATGCTTTTACGTCTTTGCATCTATGGTAACTTGTGACGTCATTGCTCAAAGACGACGGGCTGTATCCCAATCTTCAGTATTCCCTACAGATGATGTGCGTCGCACAGATACATGTACATGGAATTCGGATAATAGTAACTGAAGAGGGTTTAATAATAACCGGTACCACAATGGGTACCAGAGAAATGGGGTCGGACACAATTTCAGAAATAAGTAATGAAGCCTAGAATACTATTTATTCTGTTGTCAGAGGTATCAGAACGATTTTCACTTGTGCCTTTCGATTCGTTTCTTTCCGAACCAGGCACACTTACCTCAAATTGATAGAAAGTTTGTAACATCCTAACGGTATCACCCTGGATAGACACTATAAGCCAAAACATTATTATCAATGCCCACGACGCCTCTTGCCATTCCGGCCACGTGACGTGGTATCAAAAGTACGTAAGAGGTGCAGACACGGGCGGGGGATAACCCTAGCGAAGATATGGGTTACAAATGGCGAAATCCATTGAGACAAGCGACTTTGACAAAGGGCAGATTATTATTACGCGGAGCCTGTGATCGAACATCTTGAAAACGGAGAAGCTCGTAGAATGATCAACTGCTATTGTCGTGAGCAGCTACGGAAAGAGGTAGTGAAACTAACACTAGGTGCTAAATGGTTGGACGTCCACGATTCTCCACAGAACGGGGTTCGGAGGCTTCTCTGCTCTGTAAAGTAGGATAGACGGTGATCTGTGGCAACTCTGCCTAAAGAGTACAGTGCTCTCGCACGCACAAGTGGTTCGGAGCACACTGTTTATACATCGTTGAATATGGAGCTCCGCAGCAGATCACCCGTGCGTACTCACATGCTGATCCAACGACATCGTCAATCATGACTGCAGTGGGCAGGAGACCATCGGGATTCGACCGCTTATCAATGGAAACGAGTCGGCTCTTTGGTGAATCACATTTTTTGGTCGATTGTCGTCTCGAAAGGTGAACGGCGTCTCGAAACATTTGGCGCACCACGGCTGCAGGCTGGTGGGAGCAGTATTATGCTATGGGAGACGTTCTCCTGCGTTTGCGTGGGACCTGTGGTAATAATCGACGACACGCTGATAGCTGCGAACCACCTGCATCCCTTCATGTTCAATGTCTCCCACGACGGCGATGTCATCTTCCAGCAGTATAAATGTCCGTTCTCAGAGCCAGAACCGTGCTAGAGTGGATTGAGGAGCATTATAATGAAATTACGTTGAAGTCTCGGCCGCCAAGTTCGCCTGATTTAAATCCTATGGAACCCATCCGGGTCGCTATCGGTCACCATCACCGCGTACGCAAATCAGCAGCCAATTATTCACGCGGATTACATGACCTGTGCATAGAAATCTAATGCCACATACCTCCAAAACCATACCAACAAACTGTCGGATACCTGATACGCAGAATCAGTTACGTATTTCGTTCCAAAGATGGACAAACAAGCTATTAAGCAGGTGCTCCTAATGTTTTGGTTCATCAGTGTAAATGCATTTACAGGCGCCAGCGGCTATAAGCTCGATGCCTTGTAACATCGTTAGGCGACGTTTGCAGACACGGGCTCCTAATCAAAATAGTATGTCCTCACATTCCTCTACAATACTAGATGCTTGTAACGCGGATTTGCAAACGACCTGTATACACGACTCTATCGAATAGTCAACATACCAACTAGGTAGTTATCTTTTGGCTTTTTCTAAATCTGGTAAAATTAAAGGACTTTATTTTCGTCAAGTCGGCATTAGACGCATTTCTTTTTTTTTTTTTTTTTGCACGTAGCATGTGTGAAAACTGAAGTAAACTAACAACGAAACCAACGTTTTATACTATAAACTCTTAGAGTAATCAAATATGTGTAAGAGAAATAAAAAAATCGATCACTACTTACAATAATTCTGGTACAATACGTGCAGATTTTGTTGACTCTGGCGAGTACTGCTTCTATTTATTGAACAAAATACTACAGAAGTAGACCTCTTGTGAATCGTTTCATGATATACTACGTTTGTAACAAAATTACTTTACGTTTCATCTTACTGTTGGTGCAGCGCGTTTAAGCGTGAAATTAACAGAAAACTGAGATGAAGAACATTGAGGTACCAAGCTGAAAAGTGTATTTATGAAAGGACGCTTGTTTTCTTCAGGCAAAGTCTAGTAAGTAATTCTCACTTTTTCGCGTGATTACTATTTATTCACTAGTGGACAGTTAGCATAAGTATGTGTACGTATTAGTCTTTAAGTTCTATTATGCAAAGGAATGGTCACCTAACCATGACGTTGAACTAACTGAAACTAGTATGAGCTCAAGAAGAGCATTAACAGTGAAATGTAAATATTTCTGATGGAATCAGTATCTTAAGGTGTAATTGTACAACGTTCTACCAATCTATATTTGAAAAATGAAATCCTTGAGCTTAGATTAGACACTGATTCATTTAAAGAAAGAGTGACGCACGATTTTTTCTGTACGAAATTGTACATATTCATTTGCGAAGATACAGTGCTTCTTATTTGGAGCTATTCTCTATTTTCGGTTTGCTTTACGTGTATTTTCGCAAATAGCCACGTCTTTGGTCTGCTGTGTGCGAAGACTTTTACTTCGTGGCATACGGAATGCTTGTTGCCCAAGCCATGAATAATGATGAATCTGAATAATAGAAAATTTTAAAGGAAAATCTGCTTAACCTGACCTGAACATTGATTTGAAAGTCAGTACTGACTTCTGTATGTAAATACGATAAAAACATGTATAATTTTATGACTAATAGCGAGATCCGCAGAGATGAGATGCATCTTAAACTGTGTAATGTAAGTGACAAAACATTGAGTTATAAACTCTTGACTTAAGTTTCAATGAAGTTACAATGTGTTTAAAAAAAAGTACCAGTACGTGAATGTAACTGACGTCGATAATCTACGAAATGCGCGAAGTGAAAGTGAAATCCTGTGTTTGGCAAGCTTTCCTATGTGTAATCTGAACATTTCGCTGACACAGACGCATAAGAAGAAGGTGAACGTTACACTTACCCAGACTTCATCCTGTAAGCAGCTGGCTGGCTGTGGTTTGTGTGCGTGATAGAGGGATGTCCTTTGAAGGTCCTGCAAGGCATTCCATATAAACGTTATCATGCGAGCAGGTTATCCATTTTACGCCGGTACCGTCGAAGTGTTTATCGCGCCTGCGCCGAGCGAAGACTAGTCCCAACTGTGCAATACAGACTTTATTCAAGGTTGACAACTGTGGTGGTGGTGGTGGTGGTGGTTAGTGTTTAACGTCCCGTCGACAACGAGGTCATTAGAGACGGAGCGCAAGCTCGGGTTAGGGAAGGATTGGGAAGAAAATCGGCCGTCCCCTTTCAAAGGAACCATCCCGGCATTTGCCTGAAACGATTTAGGGAAATCACGGAAAACCTAAATCAGGATGGCTGGAGACGGGATTGAACCGTCGTCCTCCCGAATGCGAGTCCAGTGTGCTAACCACTGCGCCACCTCGCTCGGTGACAACTGTCTGGTCTTAGATCGAACAGTACGGTTTTTAAATTAAAACTGTGGTGTGACGTTGAACGTACCGACTGGATGTCAAATGTTCGGTTTTGAGTCCCCTTAAATTAGGCTCAATTTATATTTACTAATTTTACTATTTAAAAAAGATTTTACACAAGACAAATAATGAAAATGAAGTCGATTAAACTTCTAAATTTTATTATACTTTCATTTGAATATTTTCTAGAATATTTTGTATCAGACTGCGTGGCAAATTGGAGCATTGTGGCTATGTCACAACGAATTCCAATGTATTTTAATGTAAGTCGGCGTGTTCATTTCTTCAACAAGCCGTGTGAAAGAGGATTTGTATTTTTATTACACTGCAGTCCCATTGTCGTCCATTGTGGTAAAGTCATTTGAGGACCACTCCAAAAAGAACGAAATAGGAAAGACAAGCCAATAATAGATTATATTTTCTTACGACATCTGCATGTCACTTACAAGTGGACAACAAAGCAGAGTTACAATATTAATTTACGTCTGTTCGTTGTTCTGCACATTTACATTATATAGCGACAAAAAAACAAAATAAGCTGTGACAATATCGAATTCTGATTGTATTAGCAGTGCTTTGCAATGGAGACCTACTAATTTTAAAGGGAATACCGCTATCGAACAAATTAACGCGCCAAGTGTACCCTTTGTTGGGCAAGGCTGATCAGGTAGTGAAGTACTTGGTCGTGGCTGTATCAAGTGAACCGCTCACAGCATACGTTAGGTTTAAAATTGAAGTCTTTAAGAATGACACTGTAGTGACTGATATATACGTGTATATATATGTATATACGTGTATGTTGGGAAGGAAAACATACGTACAAAGAAGGTAGCTGCGAAGAAACCATGGGTAACAAAAGAAATACTTCAGTTGATTGATGAAAAGAGGAAGTACAAACATGTTCCGGGAAAATCAGGAATACAGAAATACAAGTCGCTGAGGAATGAAATAAATGGGAAGTACAGGGAAGCTAAGACGAAATGGCTGCAGGAAAAATGTGAAGACATCGAAAAAGATATGATTGTCGGAAGGACAGACTCAGCATACAGGAAAGTCAAAACAACCTTTGGTGACATTAAAAGCAACGGTGGTAACATTAAGAGTGCAACGGGAATTCCACTGTTAAATGCAGAGGAGAGAGCAGATAGGTGGAAAGAATACATTGAAAGCCTCTATGAGGGTGAACATTTGTCTGGTGTGATAGAAGAAGAAACAGGAGTCGATTTAGAAGAGATAGGGGATCCAGTATTAGAATCGGAATTTAAAAGAGCTTTGGAGGACTTATGGTCAAATAAGGCAGAAGGGATAGATAACATTCCATCAGAATTTCTAAAATCATTGGGGGAAGTGGCAACAAAACGACTATTCACGTTGGTGTGTAGAATATATGAGTCTGGCGATATACCATCTGACTTTCGGAAAAGCATCATCCACACAATTCCGAAGACGGCAAGAGCTGACATGTGAGAATTATCGCACAATCAGCTTAACAGCTCATGCATCGAAGCTGCTTACAAGAATAATATACATAAGAATGGAAAAGAAAATTGAGAATGCGCTAGGTGAAGATCAGTTTGGCTTTAGGAAAAGTAAAGGGACGAGAGAGGCAATTCTGACGTTACGGCTAATAATGGAAGGAAGGCTAAAGAAAAATCAAGACACTTTCATAGGATTTGTCGACCTGGAAAAAGCGTTCGACAATATAAAATCGTGCAAGCTGTTCGAGATTCTGAAAAAGTAGGGGTAAGCTATAGGGAGAGACGGGTCATATACAATATGTACAACAACCAAGAAGGAATAATAAAAGAGTGAACGATCAAGAACGAAGTGCTCGTATTAAGAAGGGTGTAAGACAAGGCTGTAGCCTTTCGCCCCTACTCTTCAATCTGTACATCGAGGAAGCAATGATAGAAATAAAAGAAAGGTTCAAGAGTGGAATTAAAATACAAGGTGAAAGGATATCAATGATACGATTCGCTGATGACATTGCTATCCTGAGTGAAAGTGAAGAAGAATTAAATGATCTGCTCAACGGAATGAACAGTCTAATGAGTACACAGTATGGTTTTAGAGTAAATCGGAGAAATACGAAGGTAATGAGAAGCAGTAGAAATGAGAACAGCGAGAAACTTAACATCAGGATTGATGGTCACGAAGTCAATGAAGTTAAGGAATTCTGCTACCTAGGCAGTAAAATAACCAATGACGGACGGAGCAACGAGGACATCAAAAGCAGACTCGCTATGGCAAAAAAGGCATTTCTGGCCAAGAGAAGTCTACTAATATCAAATACCGGCCTTAATTTGAGGAAGAAATTTCTGAGGATGTACGTCTGGAGTACAGCATTGTATGGTAGTGAAACATGGACTGTGGGAAAACCGGAACAGAAGAGAATCGAAGCATTTGAGATGTGGTGCTATAGACGAATGTTGAAAATTAGGTGGACTGATAAGGTAAGGAATGAGGAGGTTCTACGCACAATCGGAGAGGAAAGGAATATGAGGAAAACATCGATAAGGAGAAGGGACAGGATGATAGGACATCTGCTGAGACATGAGGGAATGACTTCCATGGTACTAGCGGGAGCTGTAGAGGGCAAAAACTGTAGAGGAAGACAGAGATTGGAATACGTCAAGCAAATAATTGAGGACGTAGGTTGCAAGTGCTACTCTGAGATGAAGAGGTTAGCACAGGAAAGGAATTCGTGGCGGGCCGCATCAAACCAGTCAGTAGACGGATGAAAAAAAAAAAAAAAAAAAAAAACAGCGTAATATAGTGAGCTTCTCAAAAGCAGCACTCTAAAGAATAGCGCCGTGGTGACAAATAGCTACAGGAAACAAATTTTCGGGTGGCTTAAGAAAGAAGATGAATACACCCGATATTGCAAAACGTGCCGTGTAAATTTTTACAGTGAAATACGACCCCATGAAAGTGGTAAAGCATCATGCTAGTACCAATACTCATATTGATGAGGTGTGGAATTTTTAAGAAACTCGGCTGTTCAAAGATATTTCGTGCCAGCGCGAACTAGTGCGAAGAGGAAGTGTCAGCAGCGGAACTAATATTAACATATCATGGGATGAAACATTATCATAGTTATCTTTAGCAAGCCGGTGTAAATGCACTCCTGTCTCAGTTTTTGTTTCAGGATTCGGAACTATCATCCGGAATTCACTGTGGACGGACTAAAGCTGAAGGTATAGTAGAGAATGTATTCCACATTCTCTGCAATAAATTCTGAAAATAGTTGGTACAACTCTATTCTCGATTGCATGTGATTCTTCTAGTGAAGGAAATATGAAATTGTTTCCAGTTCCTATCCGGTACTTTGAGCAAGAAATCGGAACGACTTCAGCTGTTACAGATTTTTACGAAAATGCTGACGAAACAACTTCTATATCCAAGAAACTTAAAAAGAGCCCCATTAAGAGTGGTCTTTCAGGATCTCAAATAGTTGCTTATGGTACAGACAACTGTTCCGTCAATAAGGGGAAAACGAGTCTGTTTTCATGGAGTTGCAAAAATGTTCGTAGCACTACATTTTATTGCAGGACACTGTCATATGCAAATAATGCACAATACTGCGAAATATGCACTAAAACTACTGTCATACAATGCTGAATCGTTAGTGGTTAAGGGCGAAGGAGGTAAGTGAGCTGAAGAACTTTTTAGAGTTCCTGCAGTCAGGGTACTCCACACTACTCTGGCATGTTGCTCCACGCGTTTTGACTCTTCTTCTACTGTAGACAGATTGTTCCAGAAGTCGCCATTGTTGAAGTCTTGATTTCTAAGCCAGGGTGAAGATAATATAGTCAAATTTATTTGGACATTCGTAGCCCATGAAAACGACAGTGAAGTGGACGATGAAGTAAGACTCCCAGAGATTTACATTTATTTTGTCCACAATGTTACTCATTTATTTAATACAACCACAAAACACGTGGAAAGCGATTGTATACAGAAAACTGAACTATATTCTGTATTCCCGAAATTGTGTACAAATGGTTCAAATGGCTCTGAGCACTATGGGACTCAACTGCTGAGGTCATTAGTCCCCTAGAACTTAGAACTAGTTAAACCTAACTAACCTAAGGACATCACAAACATCCACGCCCGAGGCAGGATTCGAACCTGCGACCGCAGCGGTCTTGCGGTTCCAGGCTGCAGCGCCTTTAACCGCACGGCCACTTCGGCCGGCCAATTGTGTACAGAAATTGCTAATAGACGAAGAAGTATTTTCTTCGGATTCAAGGTATTGAAGAGCTGAAAAAATTTCTGCAGTATGAACAGGCAAAATTTGTCAGAGAAGCTCAGTAAGTCGATAGTAGGTTTTTGGAATATCTAGGAAAGTATTTTGACTTCAGCGAAGATTCAGTTTTCAAGCTTAGCTCTCAGTTAAATCTTGAAGGGTCCCTTAAAAGGGAAGAACGTGAAGAAACATAGATAAAACCAATATAAATACAAACGGCGATGAACTATTTTCTCAAATAAGTGCACTGAATGACGTCTTTCCATTCATTAAGAGCTTACCAGACTCCCACATTTCAAAGAAGTGGGTGACATTTTTTACGAGATGCAAAGCACATAACTTACTGAAAGTTGTTCAGCATGTGCTAGCAGTGCCACCGTCCAGTGAGTCTGTAAAGCGCATTTTCAGTGTGATGCTTAATATCTGGAGCAATGAAAGAAACAGACTTAAAGTGGAAATGGTGAAAGCCAAACTATTTGTGAATTTTAACTACGGTATGAATTAGCTAAATGTGTGAAATCCGACAACGGAGAAGAACTTGTTAAAGCTGTGAAGTAAGAAAAGAAGTAGTTGTATCCGGATCGCACTCCAGCTACTGCCGTGTTTGGGTGCTCACGCGTCCTCTCCATTTGGCACGGTTCTCCCACCACTTTTCGTCCTCCACTTGCTGCCATGTCACGCCTCTCCTTTCCACAGATATTCGCACTCAAGTTTTCCACCATGTTCTTGGGCGCCCTCTAGGTCTTTTTCCATCCATCTTCAGTTCTTCCATAATTTTGGGAAGCCTCTGCCCAAGCATACTCTTAACATGCCCATACCATCTTAATCTCTTTTTTTTCGATTCCTTCTCTCATAGTTTCTTGTTTAAGGTCCTTTCTAATATCTACATTCCTTACTCTGTCCATTCATGTTTTTCCCTTAACTGCTCTGAGAAATTTTATTTCCCCTGCTTGCACTCTGCTCCAGTCCCTTTCTGTCATTGTCCTTTTTTCTCAGTAGATGACAATGGGGAGGTAATAACTCTTATACATAGGGAGTTTTGCTTTTTCTGAAACTTCCTTATTCCAAACCAGGTCTTTTATTGTTTGATATAAATTGCCTCCCGTCTGTAACCTCCTATTAATTTCGTTCGTTATTCTTCCATCACTAGATATATCACACCTTAAATAAGTGACACCGTCTACCATTTTGAGGGGTTCTCCATTCAAAGTAATATTCCTGTTGATCCGTTTGTCTCTTCCAGATACCATTACTTCACTCTTATCTTTATTTATTTTCAATCCATACCTTTTCATTATTTCCTTCCACGCATCAAGTGGTAACTGTAAATCTACCTCTTTATCGCCCCAAATTACCATATCATCTGGAAAAATCATATTTTTGTCTTTTTCTGTTACTGTACCTTTAGCTGCCCTATTCATTCCTTCTATCACAGTATTAAAAAGTGCAGGAGATAGAATACTTCCTAGTTCAAGTTCTTGTCTTATTTCGAAGTATTCAGAGTTTCCAATGGAGTTCTAATTCTACAATTGTGTCCTCTGTACATTGTCTTTATTACATTAATGTATCCATCTTCTACACCTATCTTCTTCATTTCTTCCCAGAGTCTTACCCTGTCAGCTGAGTCATATGCCTTTTCTATGTCTATAAAAACCATTATCACCCTTTTGTTATACTTCCCACTTTTCCCATCAGTTGACGGATAGAAAATAACACATCGATCGTGCTTCTTCCTTTCCTAAACCCATGCTGTTCTTCACTCAGCACTTTTTCTATCTTTTCACTTGTTCGATTTGGTAAAATTCTTTCAAAAATCTTGGCTGTATGACTCATAAGGCTTATTCCTCTGTAGTTTTTACAAAGTCTTTTATTGCCTTTTTTGAAGATGGGAACAATGTCTCCTCTTTTCCAATCGCGGTCGCAGTTTCGGATCCTGCCTCGGGCATGGATGTGTGTGATGTCCTTAGGTTAGTTAGGTTTAAATAGTCCTAAATCATAGGGGACTGATGACCTCAGAAGTTAAGTCCCATAGTGCTCAGAGCCATTTGAACCAATTTTCCAATCGTCAGGTATTGTACTATTTCTCCACACACTAGACAGTACTCTGTATAGCCACTGCATTCCCACAGGACCTGCTGCTTTTAACATGTCCACTGATACTTCAATCAGGTCCTGAGGCTTTCCCCCCCATTCATCTTCTTCACAGCTGTTTCCATTTCTTCCTGTGTAATTTGTCCTAACTCTGCTTCCCAACTTCTCTCAGTTTCACCATTATTTGTTGTTTCCTCGTGTACCTGCTCTTCAACGTTTAACAGTTTCTTAAAATGTTCTCTCCAGAGATCTTCTATATTCCCTGGATCTTCAATCACTGTACCATCCGCTGTTTCCATCTTTACTGGTACTTCAGAAGCCTTCCTGTTATTTCCATCATTTTATAGAACATTTTCTTATTGCTCTTCACATCTTCTTCAAGTTTTTTTTTAATTATCCCTATGCTTTTTCTTTGGTGTTTCCACTATTTCTTTGCACTTCTTCTTTTCCTCTAAGTATATTTTATGGTCCACGTCGTTTTCAGTTTTCCACCACTTTCTCCACTCTCCATTTTTTCTTTTAACTGCTTGGATTGTGGTATCATCCCACAAACTTGCCTGTCTTACTTTTTCCTTTCTAGATGTTCTACCACATACTTTTTGTGTTGCTTCGACTAAAGTGTCCTTGAATAAACTTCATTGTTTTTCTACATAGCAAAAAACTTCTTTTGGAAAATTTTGTGTGATTAATTCTCTATACTTCTCAGCACTTTCACTCTCCTTCAGTTTCCTCATCACTTTCATCTCTTTTCTATTTTTCACACACTGATCTATTTTCCATTGTCCCATCAGTAATCTATGGTCTCCATCTGCACTCACACTTGGAATTACCTTCACATTTCTTGCTTTCTCTGCCCATTCCATATCTCCTAGAATATAATCAATTACACTCTTGGTTCTTCCATTCCAGCCGTATCGGGGTGATAACATGATTTTCACTCTTCATAAACCAGCTGTTTGCTACTTTCATTCCATTTCTCTGGCACAAATCCAGGAGTCTTTCCCCTTCGTCATTTCTACCTCCATATCCAAAACATCCCAATACTTACTCAAATCCCTTTCTGTCTTTGCCTACCTGTGCATCAAAATCTCCCATCACTATATTACCATTTTCTATATGGTACTCCAATTCACTTTCAAAGTCCATCTTCTCTTCTTCGCTACATTCCACTTGCGGTGCATAAATCTGGATAACTTTAAGTGTTTCTTATTGTAATTTTAGCTTTAAGATTATCATCCTGTCGATATATATCTAACACTCTCAATACAGCTTTCTACATTCTTATTCACCATCACTGCCACACCATTTCTTCCAAACCTGTTATTCCCATTCCAGTACAGTTTTCCTCCTCCTCTCAAATCCTTCTCATCTTTTCCCATCCATTTCGTTTCGCCTAATCCCAGAGTATCTTACTTTCTCTCTATTAATACATCTGTCATTTCTTCCATTTTACCACTGAAGGTTAATATATTAAGGGTGCCAATATTTAGGTTATTTTTTTGTCCATTGGTTTCATCTTCTTGTACTGAGAATATCATCAGGTCTTCCATCATTCGCATCAGTACATGAGGAAACAGTGGGGTTAAATCCTGAGTAGTTCATTCCGAAGCTCGTCGGTGTTTTGAAAGAAATATACGAAGACTTTCCTACTGGCTTGCTAGGCCTAACGCAAGAAAGGATTTTCTGTTCGGTTGTCTCTCTTAGCCTTTGGAGTTTCTCCTCCCTTCTCATTTAATCCCTGGAAAGGAGGGCTGCCTCATCTGCCAGCTTCGCCATTCTGAAGTCTTGCTCTCCGCCTTCGCTGCCATTAAGCTCCTCACCCGCAACCCTGGGCATGCGTTCTGGGAAATACCCCACGGGATTGGGTCCCTGCCTGAACTCAGCCATCCTAGCACTCCAGCCTACTGAAGTGTAGGATGACCACCCCGCGACTTGGACGCGCCAGACAGGAACTACCCCAGTGGAGGAATAGGGAAGGGCACCCTACCTCCCTGGAGCTGGGTTAATGATTGTGTATGGTGCCACAATCAAAGGCAATAAAAGAAAAGGAAAGTGTAACTTCAAAATATAACTAGCAAAGAAACTAGAAGCTCTTAGAAATTGCTGGATTCGTAGGTTAACAGTGGGTATTTTGTTAAATAAATGCATGCTTCCCGTTGTATCAGCTATAATGTATATATTGTGTAATGTGTTGTGAATAATGATAATAATAATAATAATAATAATAACAGTAATATAATAATAATAATAATAACAGTAACACAATAATAGTAATACATTTTTGAGTTGTCCAGTTTTGGCTCCAGTTAAAGTTGGCAGCCCTGTCTTGATTGTCCAGACAGAATGTTGCCTACGCGGTAAGTTTATGAAAGTTCAAATTATGTAAATAAAATGAACACCAGGCTCAAACTTAATATAAACACGAAATGCGCCTAATGTAAATTTTCGTAACATGTTACATTATCCAGACATTTCTTGGCTGCAAAATTACAAGGTGTACAGCTTTGGTTCCGCCGTTTGCCAATAGGTGGTGACAACGGTAAGTAGCGGTCGAAAGAAACAGATCGTAGACGTCAGGCAGTTAGCTTGGACCTCGGTCAACATAACCTCATTCAAACATTAGTCGATTTGTGTCTGCATCATAAAGTTGTTCGTGATTGAAAATGTCAGTTTACGAGCCTAATCCTAGTTATTTGCGGGAGGTGATACTGTTTTGTTTCAATATGAAGAAAACAGCGGCTGTGTCTCATCGAATGCTCTCAAGTACGTATGGTAAGGACGCTATTAGTAAAAGAACGTGTCGTGAGTGGTTTCTGCGCTTCAAGAAGACCAGCTTAGTCGTGGAAGATAGAATGTTTTCGAAGGTGCAGAATTGGAGACATTGCTGAGTGAAGCCTCGTGTCAAACTCAAGAATTGGCACGGTTAGTGGGAGTGACACAGCAAGCCATTTCAAAACGTCTCAAGGAAATGGGCATGTTTCAGAAAGAAGGAACTAGGGTCCCGAGTGAGCTGAAACCAATAAACGTTGAACAGCGTTTGTGTGTTTGTGAACAGTTGCTTCAGAGGCAAAAACGGAAGGGACTTCTGCATCGCATTGAAACCGGGGGCGAAAAATGGGTTCATTACGATAACCCTAAACACAAAAAATAAGGGGGATATCCCGGCCATGCTTCCACGTCGACGGCCAAACCGAATATTCACGGCTCCAAAATCATGTTCTGCATTTGGTGGGAATAGCTCGGCGTCGCGTACTATGAGGCGTTAAAACAGTTAAACAATCACAGGTGCTCGTTATCGAACGTAATTAATGCGTGTGAGCAGAGCATTAAAGACAGACGGCAGCAATGCAGCGAGAGGCACGATAAAGTGATTTGCAGCACGACAACGCTCGACCCCACGTTGCAAAAAAAGGTCAAAACGTATTTGGAAAATGGGAAGTCCTACCCCACCCACCATTCAAAATGTTCAAATGTGTATGAAATCTTATGGGACTGCTAAGGTCATCAGTCCCTAAGATTACACACTACTTAACCTAAATTGTCCTAAGGACAAACACACACACCCATGCCCGAGGGAGGACTCGAACCTCCGCCAGGGCCAGCCGCACAGCCCATGATTGCAGCGCCCCGCTCGACTAATCCCGCGCGGCCCCACCCGCCGTATTCTCCAGACATTAATCCCTCTGACTATCATCTGTTTAGATCAATGGCGCATGGCCTGGCTGACCAACACTTCGATCTCATGAAGAAGTCAGAAATTGGATCGGTTCAAACGATGAACAATTTTTTCGACGCGGGATTCGTACACTGCCAGAAAGATGGGAGAAAGTAGTGACCAGGAATGGAAAATTAAATTATGCATGTTTAACCAATTTGCTTCATTTAAGTCTCAAATGTTGGGGAAAAACCGGCGAAGCATAGTTGTTCACCTTGTACAGGAAAATCACGTCCCTGAATAAAACTGAGCGGAGCTTCGAGGATATCGTGGAACCTCTTAAAATCGCTTACGATTTATCAAAATATAGGGTGATTCAAAAAGAATACCACAACTTTAAAAATGTGTATTTAATGAAAGAAACATAATATAACCTTCTGTTATACATCATTACAAAGAGTATTTAAAAAGGTTTTTTTTCACTCAAAAACAAGTTCAGAGATGTTCAATATGGCCCCCTCCAGACACACGAGCAATATCAACCCGATACTCCAACTCGTTCCACACTCTCTGTAGCATATCAGGCGTAACAGTTTGGATAGCTGCTGTTATTTCTCGTTTCAAATCATCAATGGTGGCTGGGAGAGGTGGCCGAAACACCATATCCTTAACATACCCCCATAAGAAAAAATCGCAGGGGGTAAGGTCAGGGATTCTTGGAGGCCAGTGATGAAGTGCTCTGTCACGGGCTGCCTGGCGGCCGATCCATCGCCTCGGGTAGTTAACGTTCAGGTAGATACGGACAGATAAGTGCCAATGTGGTGGCGCTCCATCCTGCTGAAATTGTGGAATTTGCAGCTCTCTGCTAGCTCTGCGAGTCGATTTTCCTGGGCTGCGAACAAATGCTTGCTGGATGCATGCTACATTTTCATCACTCGTTCTCGGCCGTCCAGAACTTTTCCCTTTGCACAAACACCCATTCTCTGTAAACTGTTTATACCAACGTTTAATACACCACCTATCAGGAGGTTTAACACCATACTTCGTTCGAAATGCACGCTGAACAACTGTCGTCGATTCACTTCTGCCGTACTCAATAACACAAAAAGCTTTCTGTTGAGTGGTCGCCATCTTAGCATCAACTGACGCTGACGCCTAGTCGACAGCGCCTCAAGCGAACATATGTACAACTAAATGAAACTTTATAGCTCCCTTAATTCGCCGAGAGATAGTGCTTAGCTCTGCCTTTTGTTGTTGCAGAGTTTTAAACTCCTAAGGTTGTGGTATTCTTTTTGAATCACCCTGTATATATCAATGTGTGCACACGACATTGGAAATGTACAGTTGTTTTATAATCACAGCCCATGTGGAAGATGTGACGACCATCTAGGTGACGTCATGTACAGGTTGTGGCATCCAGGAAAAGTACGGAAAAGAAATTCATTTCCTGGGTCACACCCTCTAAGTGGAACTGCCCACCCACCTCTGTCAGCTCATGTCATCTGATCTGACTTCCCTGGACATGAAGGCTACTTTGTCATCGACCAATGATAAAACAAACTGTCATTTAATCTAATGTACTTAAATACTGAAACATAAATTATGAAAAACTACCCTTTCAAAAGAATTGAGCAAAGAGAACATTTCTCTGTTTGTATGAACGATTTCTACCTATGCAAATGAAACTGCATTGTTGTTGGTCGTCTTAACACGATGATGCAAATGAATCAGCCGCCATTGTCGCAGTCTTAATTCCCCACAGTACGTCCCAGGAAACGAATCCATCTTCATGGTGTACGTGATTAAATGTACTAACCGTTATGTGAGTTCAGGAACAATAGGAACGAACAGATAGTATTTAGTGACTTGTTGAATGGCGTTGTCAAATTCGTGCTGAAAAAATGTGCCAACACTATTCAAGGGCGCCGTGTAATCCCACAATTTATCATCAGCACAGCTTCCCGAGCTCAGAGATATGTCATTTAACTTTTTTGCGTTCTGAATTTGTTTTTAGGACAAATGTTAGTGTCTCAATACTGTCTTGTACTCTCTTCCGTCGTAGCAGCCTTACTGAACAGATAAAATAAAAGGTAGTGGGTGCCTTATGACGTTATTTTAAATAAGCTGAATTACACTAATATGAATATTTACGTTATTCATTTACATTATTTAACTTGCTCCTTGTCCTCATCCCATAATTTTTAAGTTTTTCAGCAAATATTTGTTGTTAGAAGTCTTAATACGATGACCCAGTGTATCGGCCGCCACTGTCACAGTCTTAAGTGCTCACTGCACGTTCAAGAAAACGACTCTATCTTCATTTTGTCGCTTGCTAAAGAAATCCGATGCCAATTTATGAGCGTAATTTTATTTTAAAGTGCATTCTGACGCACAAAATTGATTAATCGTCATTCCATTGTCACACATCATCTTGTTAAAAATAGACTACGGCATAGGCTTCCCCGATTTTTGTTTTTCATCTCACCATTATAATCGCTTTTTCTCTCTTTTGCCTTTTATATTTACTACAAGCAAAATCAATAACTTATTAAACGGAAAGAGCAGCTACTATAGTAACTGATAGTAATCTGTTAAGTGAACCAGTGAGTGAAATATCTAGTACAGATGCAGCAGGTAGGGTAGACTGTGATTCAAGAGGTATTTCATGAAAGTCAGTAACTGAATGATACTGAAGTGACTGCAAATGTAGATTAACATGCATGGTCTAAATTTGGTTATGAACCCCTTTCTTTGGTGTATGTCTTCCCCCTGAGCGCATATGTTTACTAACAGAAGTTGACATTGATGTTCCCAATAGATTTGTTACTCACGCGGCATCTGATGATATAAGCCCTTGTTCGACGTCACTGAGCTCGCCACAGAGACCCAATCTACTGTTATCTCTTCACTACTGACAACACAGTACTGTCCATCTCAATTTGTACCGGCGGATCCTCCTCTAGCGATATCTATTAGTATCTCCCGCATTTCGCAGGTTTGGCCGGACACTTTTGATCAGATAGCGTAGATTTCTACAATGTATATAAGCATGGAAAATATATGTACTTATTTGAATCAAAACAGTGCTAATGTTTCGGTTCTATTGAAACATGCAGTACGCTTTGTGCAGCGATGGTCAGAGCACAGTGGAACCCGACAATCCTAGTCTCCCACTAGTGTACTGCTGACTGGAGCAGTCCAGCCCACTCGCTGTCTTGTGCAAATTTCAGTAGGAATGGTCAGTGGAGGATAGGGGGAGCGAATGGCGGAAGAATTTGAGTCCCTAACTTTTTCAGCTCCTGATTTCGCTCATGGCTGTACAGCACTCTCCATGAGGACTTGTTGACGTCATTGGCTAATGAAAGCAGCACGAGTGTTTACCTAACCCTTCGGTAGGCGTGCCTTTTGCATTTTCAAGAGTGAACACCTAGCGGCTTTTACACCCAATTAGTATCTTTTAGGCTTTTCTGCACAGTTGCGGAACGCACTGCGTCCGAAGCGGCGTTATTCGTCGTACAAGGACTTCGTTTTCACTGCGCGGCAGTCAGTTTTGTTCTTTTCTATACCTAATTCAGTATATTATAACTGTTTTCGAGCAAAAATTTACTTAATACATTTAGTATTGTAGAAGTGGAATAATAATTTCATATCAGAGTACTGATTAATCGGCAATTAAAAAGGAGTACATTCACTTTGAAATTCGGTACATGACATACAAATAACCAACTGATACACAAGTAAGCCATTTGGTATCTGCATAGTAAAATAAAATCCGTTGTACAACCAACTTAGTATCTTACATATTTTTGTCAGTCTCATTGAAAAACTTAGCAGAAAAACCAAAATTTATATAATTATTCAATTGTATTTCAATGTGGAAAAAAATGACGAGTCATGTGAGAAGAGCAACAACATTAGACAACTTACATTTGCTGCTTATATTCAAAGTGAAAATATTTTGTTTGTCAAATTATGCTTCTTGCATTTGTTTTCAGGGGTCCATACCTCAGTCGATAAAAACGTTATAGGATCACTTTGTTGCCCATCTGCCTGTCTATCTCTCCGTCCTACTTTCTAAAATCCTTTTTCTCAGAAACAAGTAGACGTATCAAATTGAGGTTTACTTCACATATCAATCTACGGTTCCTTGGCGATGAAAAAAATTAAGCTTGTAAGTCAATGCCATAAAGATTATTTTGATAGTCACAAACTCACCGGCCGGCCGAAGTGGTCTAGCGGTTCTAGGCGCGCAGTCCGGAACCGCGTGACTGCTACGGTCGCAGGTTCGAATCCTGCCTCGGGCATGGATGTGTGTGATGTCTTTAGGTTAGTTAGGTTTAAGTAGTTCTAAGTTCTAGGGGACTGATGACCACAGATGTTAAGTCCCATAGTGCTCAGAACCATTTGAACCATTTGAACAAACTCACTCACCAAAACTAACTGTTTACTTCCCGTTGACATACAATCATGAAATTTGCCAATAAGCAAGGCTACACACTACGACCAAACGAAAAAGAAATCCGAAAATTGTTAATTTGTAATTATATCACACGAAGAAAATTTTTGTATTACTTCTTATCAACTGCCTATCCTCCCGTCTGGTAAGACCCTTTTTCTCAGGAGCGGTTGGATGTATCGTGTTGAAATCTGTATCACATACTAACATGTATGTACTTCGACGACATTATAAATCTTAGGTTCTTGGTGAATGCAGTGGGAAGATACGGTCATTTACGTCACGTATTACGAGGGTGAGTCAAATGAAAACCTTAAATTTGTAATAACAAATCGAAATTTCGCGCCGTTATCCTGTAAGCTGCTAAGCGTGCTACAAACAACGTGCAGAATGACCTGTAGGTGGCAGTATAGTGCAGATGCACACATACCGTCGCAGTATCAGTCTAAAGATGGCCGCCCCACTTGCGACTTGCACCAGGGAAAAACAGCGTCCTGTTATTCGGTTTTTGCGTGGTGAAGGTGTGAAACCTATTGAAATTCGGCGAATGAAGGTTCAGTACGGTGATGCCTGTTTGTCACAGCAGTACTACGAATGAAGTAGGAAGTTCGCAAATGGTGTGACTTCAGTGGGAGGTGCTCCTCGTCCAGGTCGGGCACAACGAGTTGTGACTCTACAGAACATTGCAGCAGTTGAAGCGATCTGAAAGAAAACCGCCGAGTGACGCTGAATGATATTGCAGCATGTTTACAGATTAGTCATGGGTCAGCCCAACACATTGTGCATGATGTTCTCCTGTTTCCACAAGGTGTCTGCAAGATGGGTGCCACGGCAGCTGACTCCGGATATGAGAGAACGACGTGTTGATGCTTGTGAAGAACTTCTTCGGAAGGTGATAGCGTCCTTCCAAGAATCGTTACTGGGGACGAAACCTGACTTCACTTCTACCAACCGGAAACGAAGAGAGCGAGCAAGAAATTGCACCATTCCTCATCACCAAAACCAAAGAAGTTTCGAACGGAACCATCAGCAGGGAAGTTTATGCTGACTCTCTTTTGGGACGAAAAGGGCGTCATTTTGGAGCATTACATGCCTAGAGGGACCACTGTCACCAGTGCATCACACACAGATCTCCTAAAAAATCATCTGCGGCCTGCAATCAAATCAGAGCGACGGGGATTGCTGTCAGCAGGTGTCCTTTTGCAAGATGACAACGAAAGTCCCTACACTGCCCGTACAACAGTTGCAACAATCACAGATCTGCATTTTGAGTGTCTTCCTCATCCACCATACTCGCCTGACCTGGCCCCAAGTGATTTCCGTATGTTTGGACCACTCAAAGACACAATGGGAGGAAAGAAGTTCCGTTCTAATGAAGAGGTACGCCACGCGGTGCACGAGTGGTTGCGCGGACTACCAAAAGAATTTTTCTAAAGGAATTCAGGCACTTTGTAAGCACTGGCGGACTTGCATTGAGCGTGGGGGATATTATGTTTAAAATTGATACAGCTTTGTACCACTTCTGCACAAAAAATAATATTAAAAACAATATTTAAGGTTTTGATTTGACTCCTGTGATATAGGTCACGCAAGATACGGTGACCGATACGCAGCGACCAGTTTTCATCCAAAGAGCTGCGCGAGTTCATTCGTTTGTTCAGACGGGAAGGGCGACAAGCGTTTAAACCTTTCGGCCGGTCGGCGATGACGGAATCAACGCGCACGCGCTGCAGTCTTTCTGAAGCGATTTTACAGAAACTATTGGGTAAAAACAGTTCATTCTTGCTTTTCTTGTAACTTCATATGTCAGGTTCATTATGATGTGCCGATCATTTTCCTAATGGTCATAGGTATTGGGATATTTGCGTAAAAGTAAGTAAATTCGAAAAAATTTGCAATGAAAAATATGGGTCGCTATGATTTTGCGTCTGATGCGTATTACATGATATATGTACTGCGTATGAGATTTAGCTAACATACTGAATTTTTCTTTAGACTTGTATGTAGGTCTATCTGTCACGAATCTGGAGAAAACTGATCTGACGTAACACACTCATTTCCGGTCGCACCGTACCAGCGATAAAGCCAGAGAGAAATATCCACAGCATTCCTCATATTTCATGAACGGTTTGGGATATCCAAATGAGATATTGGCAAATGGTAACACGCAAAGAGAACAGTATTTCTCTGCATGGTTATTACGTATAATTTCATTGGTTCAAATGGCTCTGAGCACTATGGGACTTAACATCTTAGGTCATTAGTCCCCTAGAACTTAAAACTACTTAAACCTAACTAATCTAAGGACATCACACACATCCATGCCCCCGGCAGGATTCGAACCTGCGACCGTAGCAGTCCCGCGGTTCCGGACTGTAGCGCCTAGAACCGCAAGACCACCGCGGCCGGCTATAATTTCTTTATCTATCGTGTTATTCCACTAACTACAGACTTTTCCGATGAAAGACCGTAACTCAAATGGTGAAAATTGCTCTAAACACTACGGGACTTAACATCTGAGATCATCAGTCCCCTATACTTAGAACTACTTAAACCCAACTAACCTGCCGGCCGAAGTGGCCGTGCGGTTAAAGGCGCTGCAGTCTGGAACCGCAAGACCACTACGGTCGCAAGTTCGAATCCTGCCTCGGGCATGGATGTTTGTGATGTCCTTAGGTTTAACTAGTTCTAAGTTCTAGGGGACTAATGACCTCAGAAGTTGAGTCCCATAGTGCTCAGAGCCATTTGAGCCCAACTAACCTAAGGACATCACACACATCTATGCCCGAGGCAGGATTCGAACCTGCGACAGTAGCAGCAGCGCGGTTCCAGACTGAAGCGCCTAGAACTGTTCTATCTAAGGACCATCAATAGCTTGTGAAACGAGGAAATGCTACGTTAACAACTTAAGTCATTCCACGTTTATTTTGTTCCGAGGGTGTGCTTTTTCTTAAGATGCTGAAATTACTTTTCCTCAGTCCGTCACTTAAACTTAATAAACTACTATTTCCGAATTCTCCAGTAAGGTGAGACTGTGTAAACTCCGCTGAATTGTGGCAAAAGAAGCAGGTTGTAACATGGCAAAAAGAGAAATGTATAGGTTTTACTCAAAATTACCCACTCTTGACACTTCTCTGAAAGTTAAAAATGGAGAAAATAAATCGCTTCATTTTCGGCGGAATTCTTTTTAGATACTAATCAAGGAAGAGGTGACAGATCTTTTTGAATGGTCACCAAGGAAGTGCGGGCGTGGAGGGGCTCCACTTAATATTTGCCAAAAATGTGAGGAAATGCATCAGTTCAGAACGGCACTTCTCCCTTCTCCCACAGCGCTCTGAGCTACCCCCCCCCCCCCCCCCCCCCCCCCCCCCCCGCGGTCGACCGGCGCTGCCGCTCTCCCCCGGCCACTGCCACTGTACTCGAAAACTCATTCACTAATAGACTGGGTACTTCCCCTTGGCACAGAATAATGAAATTTGGCAAGAAGAAAGATTTCGCAGTACAAGTAAAGGAAACATCGGAAAACTGTTAATTTGTAGTTTTGTTCTTGCCATTTGTTATCCGACCTAAGACTTGTAATTAAAACATTCTCTAAAGTCTTGTAATCCCCGGGACCGATATCTTGCCAGCATCAATGTCTATAACAGGCAAAAATCCTCGATATTCTCGATTCCCCAAGGTGATAGACTGTCTATATACATAATTAAGTTTGTATGACACCTTCAGTGCATGAGTCCTACTGCACCTGGCCATTTTGTTAACTGCATTACACATACACTATTTTTCTCCGTTGTTTTTCTGATTGTGACATAAGCTAGGGTTTGTAGTTCTTAAGCCTTCACCACTTCGTACTCATACGTGGTCAAGTAAACATGTATGTGCTTCTGAAGTCTTTGAAGTCGCGCTCATTGTTTCAAATTATCTTCCATCGGATCAAAGGAAGCAATGAAGATTAGGGTTTAAGGTCTAGTTGACAATGCCAGTAGAGATGGAACACAAGCTCGGTTTCGGGACGGAGAGGGGAAAAACCCGAATAACGAATACGTATCTGGATGTGGAGTTAGGTTTGCATACACACTACCCAGAGTAAATCAATGCCAGAACTATCGCACAATCGACTTAACTCATGATGCTTTCAAGTCGTTAACAAGAATTATGGACGACACAAAACTGTGGGTATCTTAGATGACGATAAGCGCCTTTAGGAAAGAAAGGTACCAGGGAGGCAGTTCTGACGTTGCACTTGATAATGGAGGCAAGACTTAAGAAAATTGAAAAAACTTTCATAGAATCTGTCGGCATAGAAAAAACATCGATCAATGTAAAACGGTCCATTATATTCTAAATTCAAAGGAAAACAAGTATAAGCAGTAGGGTAAAAATGGATAACATATAAGAACAAAGAGCGAACAATAAGAATGGGAGACCAGGCGCTCCGACTGAACAGAGTGTAAGGCCATTCCTCCTTGTGATTCAGTCTGTACAGTGAAGAGGAAATAACGGAAATAAAATAAAAATTTTACCAGCGGGATTAAAATTCAGCTTGAAAGGATATGAATGATAAAATTTGCTTATGACACTGCAGTCCTTGGTAAAAGTGAGTAAGATTTTCAGGACTTGTTAACGGAATGAGCAGCCTGTTTGGCGGACGAAAGTAATGAGGACTAGCAGAAATGAGTGATCAAACTCAACAGCAAAATTGTGGTCCACTTAGCACATGAAGCCAGGAACTTCTATTTCGGAAGCAAAATAACGTAGCGCGGAAGAAGCCAGATAGCAGACTAGCCCCAGGATTGATGACTTATCTCGCTAAAAGTGGAAGACTAAAGGTGTCAGATGTGGCCCTTAACTGGAGGAAGAAATTTCTGTAAATATACGTCTAGAGCACATAGCCATAGCGAAGTAAACCAAGGAGTGTGGGAAAAAAGGAGAAAGAACAAACAGAAGCTATTGAAGCGTAATGTTACATTGGGAAACTGAAATATAAGTCGATTGATAAGAAATTAGCTGGGGCCCCATAGAACAGACGAAGACGGAAAACATTCTCTCTAAAAATTAACTAGATAAAAGGACATGTGTAGCAACGTCAAGGAATAATTTCCAATGTCTTCACTTAAAACTTCCGGGCTGATAGGCCGTGGTCGAAGTATAAAACTCTCTCCTGACGTTTCGTCTCCGACTGCGGGAGACATCCTGGTAGGTACAGCGGCGAACTGCGAAGAGAACTCGTGGAAGCGCTGATTATATAGGCAGTACAGAGGGCACCACTGTCAATCACGTGGCGTCGGCTATGAGATTGTCTTTGGTAATGCCAACATTCTTGATTGAAAGTAATCGATCGTCACGCTTGCGGTGCAACGCTGACATCCAAATTTTATCCAGTTTAACACCTTCGTCTTTCCTGTTAAAATTATTACGATGTTTATCAATCTCGATAGCCTCTCTATACAAGCGTGCATAGTAATGTAAGGTTTTTGATATGACTCTCGTCTCGCTGAATTTTATTTCATGACCACCTTCCTGGTAAACATGTTCCGCTACGGCCGATTTATCCGTGTGACCCAGGCGGCAATTCCTCTTATGTTCAACAAGACGGGTGTTCACACTTCTCTTTGTGGTACCGATGTAAACGTGTCCACAACTACAAGGAATTTTATATACCCCCGGTGTAGCCAAAGGGTAGCGTGCATCTTTTGCCGACCTTAAAAATTCTTCTATTTTCCTGGTGGATCTGAAAAAAGTTTCCACCCCATACTTGCCTAAAACTTTCCCAATGCGATCTGTGACCTTACTAATGAACGGAAGAAAAACTTTGGCCTTGGGAGACGGTTGTTCGTCATTATTCCTGATTATCTGCCTAGAGCGAAGTGCTCGATCTATATCCTTGCTAGAATAGCCATTCTTCACGAAAGTTGACCGTAGATGTTCAATCTTATCTTTTAAATAAACTGGTTCACAAACTTTGTACACCCTGTCTACCAAAGTTTTCATTACACCTCTTTTTTGTCTAGGGTGGTGGTTTGAATCTTTATGTAGATAACGATCAGTATGTGTGGGCTTTCTATACACCTTATGGCCCAACGTTCCGTCCCGTCGTTTAATCACAAACACATCCAGGAAATTCAATTGCCCATTCCTTTCTGTCTCCATAGTGAATTGGATTTTAGGATTAATGCTGTTTAAATGTGTCAAGAAGGCATCCAACTCCTCTGCTCCGTGTGTCCATACTACGAACGTTTCATCGACATAACGATACCATCTGGCTGGTCTCTTACTGGCAGTCTGCAACGCCCGATGTTCAAAAGTCTCCATAAATAAGTTAGCCACAGCAGGACTGAGAGGACTGCCCATAGCCTCCCCGTCAATCTGTTCATAAAAGTTATTATTGTATTGAAAGTAGGTTGTGTTGAGGCAGTGTCGGAATAATGCCACAATATCGGTAGGAAAAATATCCGCTATGCATAAGATAGCTTCGTTTACCGGAATCATGGTAAATAACGACACAACGTCAAAAATGACGAGGATATCATCCGGGCCCACGCTCGTTTCCTTTAAATTGTCAATGAAAGGAGCTGAATTTTTAATATGACTGTCCCTCCTACCAACATAGGGCTGCAGCATTGAGGCAAGGTGTATAGCTAACTCGTGTGTTGGTCCGCCTATAGCGTTGACAATCGGCCTCAACGGAATCCCAGGTTTATGAACTTTGGGTAAGCCATAAAGTCTAGGTGGGTACGCTTTTGTTTTACAAAGCAGCTTCTTATCGTCGGAGCCAAATGAAGACGCTTTCACCAGTCGATTTGTCATTCTTAAAATCTTCATAGTCGGATCTTTCTGGAGTTTTTTTGTAATTGGAGGGAACGAAAATATCATTGATTTTTCCATGGTAGTCCTTACTGTTCAGTATGACGGTGGCATTACCCTTAGTTGCACTAAGAACAATAATGTTTTATCGGCATTTATGTCCTTCAGCGCCTTCCTTTGAGCCTGCGACAAATTACTTTTAGGTGGCTTACATGTACGTAAAATCCTAGCCGTTTCCATCCTAATTACGTCAGCGGACTGCTGTGGAAGCTGACGGATACCGGCCTCAGTATCTCTTACAATATCCTCTGTGGGTACGTTTTGTGGCGTCACAGCAAAATTGCCTCCTTTCGCTAGTTCAGAAATTTCAACTTTTGACAAATCTTTATCAGACAAGTTAATAACAGTTCGAGAACTTTCCTCAACTGAACGTCCCGAAATGTTGTTCTGTAACTTATTGAACTTCTTCTTCTGCCTATTTGCTGATATTTCTGCACTAACTTCCATAGTTTTAATTGTTAGACCGTCAATCTTATTCCAATCACCACACTGCATAATATTATTAAGAACCAAGCTTACTGCTGGTTACCGCCAGTGCTCGCCGCGTCTGATGAATCCTCTCGCGTAGCACTGCAGACTCCATACGGTTGTAAATACGATGAGCCTGAGCCGAGCGAAACATCCTCTTCACCTTGAGAAATTTCGGAACCGTCGAAGTGTCCCTGCAGCGTAACAGGAAGGTGAGGGTACACAGTTGTTGTGCTTTCTTCTTGCGCATTCCTTCAAATCGTCGAACCGATGCTGACATATCCTCCCCGTAAAGGCGTTTGATCATACAATGTAAGCTTTCACGGCCGGTATTGTCTTCACTTAAAACTTCCGGGCTGATAGGCCGTGGTTTCAAAATTTTCGTAGTGGTCATATGGGCACAAGTGATGCTGAGCGTTCTGGACGCCTTGTGGATGTTACGACTCCAGTAATCATTGATAAAATCCATGATGTAATGATGGATGACAGAAGAGTTAAGGTGCATGATATTGCTAGTGCTGTGGGCATCTCTAATGAACGGGTACATAATATTTTGCATAAACATTTGCTCACGCTTGACCAAAAACAGAATCGTGTGAAGTGTTGCAAGGATGGTTTGCAGCTGTTCAGGAAGAATCCGCAGGACTTTAAGCGTCGTGTCGCCACTGTGGATGAAACATGGATACATTACTACACTCCTGAGGCCAAACAACAATCCAAACAATGGGTTACCAAGGGAGAATCGACACCAAAATAGGCGGAGACCATTCCTTCGGCCGGAAAGGCTATGGCGACTCTCTTTTGGGATTCGCAAGGGATAATCCTCGTCGACCATCTGAAAAAGGGTAAAACTATTACAGGTGAACATTATTCATCGTTTTTGGACTGTTTGGAAACCGAGCTGCAAGAAAAACGCCGGCGATTGGACCCCAAAAAAGTCATTTTCCATCACGACAATGCACCAGCACACACCTCAGCAGTTGTGGTCGAAAAATTAATGGAAATAGGATTCCAACTCGTTCCATATCCCCCCTATTCTCCAGACCTGGCTCCCTCAGACTACTGTTTGTTCCCCAGTTTGAAGAAATGGCTGCCGGGACAGAGATTTTATTCAAACGAGGAGGTGGTTGCAGTAACTAATAGCTATTTTGCAGACTTGGACAATTCCTATTATTCGGACGGGATCAACCAATTAGAACAGCGTTGGCGAAGTGTATAAATCAAAAAGGAGACAATGTCGGAAAATAACAAACGTTTACCCCAACCACGTAAGTAGTTTTTATTTTTGTACGGACTTTTCAAACGGCCCTCGCATAGAACCCTTCCATCCCTTCTACATCTACATTTACATCCATACTCCGCAAGCCACTTGACGGTATGTGGCGGAGGGTACCTTGAGTACCTCTATCGGTTCTCTCTTCTATTCCAGTCTCGTATTTTTCGTGGAAAGAAGGATTGTCGGTATGCTTCTGTGTGGGCTCTAATCTCTCTGATTTTATCCTCATGGCCTCTTCGCGAGATATACGTAGGAGGGAGCAATATACTGCTTGACTCTTCGGTGAAGGTATGTTCTCGAAACTTTAACAAAAGCCCGTACCGAGCTACTGAGCGTCTCTCCTGCAGAGTCTTCCAATGGAGATTATCTATCATCTCCGTAACGCTTTCGCGATTACTAAATGATCCTGTAATGAAGTGCGCTGCTCTCCATTGGATCTTCTCTATCTCTTCTATCAACCCTATCTGGTATGGATCCCATACTGCCGAGCAGTATTCAACCAGTGGGCGAACAAGCGTACTGTAACCTACTTCCTTTGTTTTCGGATTGCATTTCCTTGGGATTCTTCCAATGAATCTCAGTCTGGCATCTGCTTTACCGACGATCAACTTCATATGATCATTCCATTTTAAATCACTCCTAATGCGTACTCCCAGATAATTTATGGAATTAACTGCTTCCAGTTGCTGACCTGCTATTCTGTAGCTAAATGATAAGGGATCTATCTTTCTATGTATTCACAGCACATTACACTTGTCTACATTGAGATTCAATTGCCATTCCCTGCACCATGCGTCAATTCGCTGCAGATCCTCCTGCATTTCAGTACAATTTTCCATTGTTACAACCTCTCGATACGCCACAGCATCTGCAAAAAGCCTCAGTGAACTTCCTATGTCATCCACAAGGTCATTTATGTATATTGTGAATGGCAACGGTCCTATGACACTCCCCTGCGGCACACCTGAAATGACTCTTACTTCGGAAGACTTCTCTCCATTGAGAATGACATGCTGCGTTCTGTTGTCTAGGAACTCTTCAATCCAATCACACAATTGGTCTGATAGTCCATATGCTCTTACTTTGTTCATTAAACGACTGTGGGGAACTGTATCGAACGCCTTGCGGAAGTCAAGAAACACGGCATCTACGTGGGAATCCGTGTCTATGGCCCTCTGAGTCTCGTGGACGAATAGCGCGAGCTGGGTTTCAGACGACCGTCTTTTTCGAAACCCATGCTGATTCCTACAGAGTAGATTTCTAGTCTCCAGAAACGTCATTATACTCGAACATAATACGTGTTCCAAAATTCTACAACTGATCGACGTTAGAGATATTGGTCTATAGTTCTGAACATCTGTTCGACGTCCCTTCTTGAAAACGGGGATGACCTGTGCCCTTTTTCAAACCTTTGGAACGCTACGCTCTTTTAGAGACCTACGGTACACCGCTGCAAGAAGGGGGGCAAGTTCCTTCACGTACTCTGTGTAAAATCGAACTGGTATGCCATCAGGTCCAGCGGCCTTTCCTCTTTTGAGCGATTTTAATTGTTTCTCTATCCCTCTGTCGTCTATTTCGATATCTACCATTTTGTCATCTGTGCGACAATCTAGAGAAGGAACTACAGTGCAGTCTTCCTCTGTGAAACAGCTTTGGAAAAAGACATTTAGTATTTCGGCTTTAGTCTGTCATTCTCTGTTTCAGTACCATTTTGGTCACAGAGTGTCTGGACATTTTGTTTTGATCCACCTACCGCTTCGGGATAAGACCAAAATTTCTTGGGATTTTCTGCCAAGTCAGTACATAGAACTTTACTTTCGAATTCATTGAGCGCCTCACGCATAGCCCTCCTCACACTACATTTCGCTTCGCGTAATTTTTGTTTCTCTGCAAGGCTTATGTTTGCTGTGAAGTTCCCTTTGCTTCCGCAGCAGTTTCCTAACTCGGTTGTTGTACCACGGTGTCTCTTTTCCATCTTTTACGATCTTGCTTGGCACATACTCATCTAACGCATATTGTACGATGGTTTTGAACTTTGTCCACTGATCCTCAACACTATCTGTACTTGAGACAAAACTTCTGTGTTGAGCCGTCAGGTACTCTGTAATCTGCTTTTTGTCACTTTTGCTAAACAGAAAAATCTTCCTACCTTTTTTAATATTTCTATTTACGGCTGAAATCATCGATGCAGTAACCGCTTTATGATCGCTGATTCCCTTTTCTGTGTTAACTGTTTCAAATAGTTCGGGCCTGCTGAGCCAGAGGGCCTATAGAGACATCCAATTACCATGTATGAGCCTGCTTTAACCGTGACCTTCACCAAAATTATTTCACATTTCGGATATCCGTCAATTTCCTTCGATACTATTGCACTTCTTATCGCTATGCATACGCTCCCCCTTCACTGTCCAGCCTGTCTCTGCGGTATACATTCCAATCTGAGTTTAGGATTTCATTACTGTTTACGTCTTGTTTCGGCCAACTTTCTGTCCCTAGTACTATACGGGCATTGTGACCGTTTATTAATGAGAGCAGTTCTGGGACCTTTCTATAGACGCTCCTGCAGTTTCCTATTAGCACATTAATATTGTTATTCCCTGTTGCATTTTACCTACTCCTACCTCGCCGCGTCTCAGGAGGTATCTTGTCGGGCTTAGGGAGGGAATTCTCTAACCTAAAAAATCCACATGTGCACTCCACAAGTACTCTGCTACCCTTGTAGCCGCTTCCTGCGTGTAGTGCACGCCTCACCTATTCAGGGGGACCCTACATTTCTCCACCCGATAGCGGAGGTCGAGAAATTTGCACCCCAGATCTCCGCAGAATCGTCTGAGCCTCTGGTTTAAGCCTTCTACACGGCTCCAAACCAGAGGACCGCGATCGATCCTGGGAACGATACTACAAATAGTTAGCTCCACCCCGCGATCGAGTCTTTCCGCCTTCACCAATTCCGCCAACCGCCTGTACGAACTGAGGATGACCTCTGAACCCAGACGGCAGGAGTCATTGGTGCCGACATGAGCAACAATTTGCAGTCGGGTGCACCCAGTGCTCTCTATCGCCGCCGGCAGGGCCTCCTCCACATGTCGGATGGGACCCCCCGGCAAGCAGACAGAGTGAACACTGGCCTTCTTCCCCGACCTTTCCGCTATTTCCCTTAGGGGCTCCATCACCCGTTTCCAATAAATCGTTTTGGTTTCAACTACACCTTCATCTTATTAATCCTAACATCACAGCCTATCCTATCCCCACACTGCTAGCTTGGCCGTTCTATAGATTAGATCGCAATGTAGTTGAACCGAATAATTCGCTAAAATTGTAGAAACGGAAGAGTAATTTTTTGTTATAGTCTTAGCTGGTTTGTATCATTGCAGTACAGATAAAAAGAATGTTTGGAAGAATGCAGTGTGTCCCAGCGGTTCTAGGCGCTACAGTCCGGAACCGCGCGATCGCTACGGTCGAAGGTTCGAATCCCGCCTCGGGCATGGATATGTGTAATGTCCTTAGGTTAGTTAGGTTTAAGTAGTTATGAGTTCTAGGGGACTGATGACCTTAGAAGTTAAGTCCCATAGTGCTCAGAGCCATTTGAACCATTTTGAATACAGTGGATGTAGTGATACTGGGAATTATCACTCAGAACAGTTGCTATGAGCTTACGTTGTTTCTACGAAGTGCACCCAGCACACGTCAGCCGAAAACTATTCATTTTCGACGATATCTTCATTACTTCAAAGTATAGAGTTTCGGACGCCCTGCCGTCTGCATAAATTTGAGCCGAAAAGATCACGCATTGAGCGGCTGGATCTAGTGCTGGCGTAGAGCGGCCCCTCCGACGAAAACAACTGTAGCGCAGTTTGAATTCAGACCTCCGAGGACATTTCAAACAGTCGACGTCCGTGGTAAAAGGACAGACTCCCCTCTTCAGATCCCACATGCACGGGGTGTCCCGCCTACATTTCCCACCTCATATATTTCCGAAATGAAACAAATCGAGAAAAATGCAATTGGTCAAGGATGCATCTACGTCAGGGGCTCACACAATGCGCAGGAATGCACATCCTTACAAGCAAATAAACATCAGTTTCAACAAAAAAAATGGCTCTGAGCATTATGCGACTTAACTTCTGAGCTCATCAGTCGCCTATAACTTAGAACTAATTAAACCTAACTAACCTAAGGAGATCACACACATCCATGCCCGAGGCAGGATTCGAACCTGCGACCGTAGCGGTCGCTCGGCTCCAGACTGTAGCGCCTATTACCGCACGGCCACTCCTGCCGGCGTTTGAACAAAAAGATTTTTCTTTAATATCATATGTATGTTCTTTCTAACGAAATGAAAATTAGGGGTACAATTAGAGATGGCAGACAAGGTTTCACTGCTCTAAACCTCATGCCTTCGGAAGTACGTAGACTAAAAATAACTGAAATGGAGCCACAGTTCCTGCCGTAATGTCGTCATGCCGTAATGCAGCACCCTGCACTCTAAAGCTCTGCGCATTATGGAAGAAACTAAGGCACCGTCGCCTTCCTTTAAAGTCTACGTATTTCAGAACGTATGAGATTCATAAAGGTGAAAACAAGTCTGTCGTACTAATTGTACCTCTAGTTTTCATTTCCGTAGAAGAAACATAAATTTGCCATTTAAGCAGACATAACATTATGTTGAAAGTGATGTTGGTTTACATTTATGGACTGTGTATTCCCACCCATTGTGTGAGCCTCTGTCCATGGACAATTGCATTTTACACATTTTACTTAATTTCGATAATAAATCAGGTGGTAGTGTTATCTGGGACATCCTGCAGGTTGTGCAGTATCTGTTAGCTTGCAACAACCGACCGTTGTAGCCGAGCGGTTCTAGGCGCTTCAATCCGGAACCACGCTGCTGCTACGGTCACAGGTTCGAATCCTGCCTCGGGTATGGGTGTGTGTGATGTCCTTAGGTTAGTTAGGTTATAGTAGTTCTAAGTCTAGGGGGACTGATGACCTCAGATGTTAAGTCCCATAGTGCTCAGTGGCATTTGAACCATTTTACCTTGCAATATACCAACGATGCTGGTAATCTATTTTTACTTTGTCGAACAGTAACTATGGCAACATGAAATAGCAAACAGCGTGTTACCGCAACCGCAGACGTAGGACCTCTTTTTCACATAAAATTGGGAACATCGGTGGTTGAAAAACAGTGATTTCAAAACAATTCTTTTGTTCCTTATGCATTCTTCACAATTTAGTACACAATCTGCTAGTTCTTCATTACGAAAAATTGTTGTAGACCTGAAATAAATCTTCAAATTATGGACGTCACCATGCTAAATATTTTACAACCAGTACGAATTAACTGAACTTTGTCATACGCCCCAATGTGGCTAATCTACACAGAGTTTAATTCAAATGCCCAGGAGGGCAATACACATTTAACGGAGAGTCGCCAAAGCAGAGAGGAGCCTAAAATTCCGTTCAGCGACTATTCAGTCCACCAAATTATTAACCACCATCCCAATTTCAAATCCTTTTTTACTACTTAATTTCTTCCCAGCTTCTTCAGCTGTTATACCGGTGAATTAGATGTAAACATAAGACATACAGGGATTGACAAAAATTCGGAAACACCGCGTGAACGATATGCAGATATTAGCCATGTCTGAGGACTGTGCTGTTGTATTTGACCACGAACGGCAGCTGTGCAATGTACTCATTAAGTTGCCGGCGTCGTTCGTGGTCAAATCAGCTAATTCGAATGCTGGCTAACTGTTAGTGTTCGTACTGCGGGTGCTTCCGTGACAACCGTATCGAAGATTTATACCGCATACAAGGAAAGCGGAATTACAACATCTTCTGAGTAACAATGCGGACGACAGTTCGTGTTGCGTGATCGTGACAGACGACCATTGAAGAGGAACGTGACGGATCTGAGGACGACAGATGCGGAAGATCACTGCAGACCTGAATATCACACTCGCGAACCCTGTCAGCACTAAAACGATATTAAGGCAGCTCCATAACTAGGGAACTGCAGGGCAAGCTGGAGTGCTAAAACTACTCATCAGTGATGCAAATGTCCGCAACAAGAAAACGTGGTGCCGAAGTCACAAAACCAGGATTATGGACAAGGGAAGGAAGTCATTTCCCAGGGTGAATCTCGTTGCACCTATTTCCAACTTCCAACCGATTTTACATCCCAAGTGTGAAACATGGCTGGGGTACAGTGACGTTCTACTGTAGGTAACCATACAGTAGTATTCCATGGACACCATGGCTACTCTAAGATCCCGTTAGTGCCAAGCATTATTTGATCACATCAGCTGAAGTCCATCGCACAGTACAATGTTTGTTCCCCAGGGCCCATACGGTGTTTGAAGACGACAGGTCCCCTTGAAACGTCCCCTTTGAACAATTATACAGGACTGTGCTTAACCTGACACACAATATTTTTAGCGCAACGCAATCTGACTTTCAAAATTTCCTACTAAAGAATGGCCCTGACAAACATTAAACTATACCTTTCACAAATCACTTACCTCACAAAAATCTTCGCTGCTCAAGCTACTGCAATACAGCGAGCGCCACTACTGCCAGCTAAATAAAGGATTCAAACTACTGAAGGCACTAACTACTGATAGGGATAGTTAGCAAATGAAAGATATTAATAGAGAACAAACAATGTATTTACCTTGATATCATCATATATAAATATATCAGTTCATGAAAAATTACAAAACTCCGCCATCTCTCTCCCCACATCCACCACTGCTGGCGGCTCACCTCCAACTGCGCAACGCTACGCGCTGTTCACAGCCAGCTGCCGCTGCCCAACACTACAATGGCAGACAACAATGCAAACTAGCGACAGACTGCACACAGCACAGCCAGTGATTTTCATATTGAGCGCTACGTAACGTTGCCAATAAGAAAACATAAACAGCCTACTTACATAGAGAAAACATAAACAGCCTACTTACATAGCCCCCATGCTCCCCACAAAAATTTTTACAAATTGGATGGGGCAGTGGCCAATACAGATTTGAAAAAATTTTTTCATAATTACAATAACAAAGAAATCAAATGCACACACTTATTGATACAATGTTGGTCAAAAGCTAAAAATTTCTCACAGTCCATAAAGACAGTCCACATTGTTCATCACAGTAAAAATGCAGAGTTTTTCTCAAAGTCTGAGCAGTAAAAGAAAATGCACACGGAAGTAGTGGGTTTCCATGCAGTCTTGAAGTAGTGTTGTCCTTCCAATGGAAAGACAGTGCTGACTCTCGACATGCTGACAGGTAATGGGCCACAACAGAGCAAACCCACAGCAGAGTCATTCGAAGTTTGGAAGAATATTGGTAGGTAGGTCATCACAGAGCAGACCCACTGTAGTCCTGGTAGAGATTACGGTATTGGTGGGCCACCAGAGGTGCAGACCCACTGGAGTCCTGGTAGAGATTGTGGTATTGGTGGGCCACCAGAGGTGCAGACCCACTGCAGTCCTTGTAGAAATAATGGCGTTGGTGAGTCAGCAAAGGTGTAGACCCACTGTAGTCCTTGTAGAGATGGCCAGCAGCCATCTGTTGTGACTGTGCAGGTGCACAATCACCATTGAAGAGTCTTGCGGATAATATAGCAAGTCCATAAACCACCACTTGTGCACTCACAACGTTTTCGGGATTGTCCTTAGAACCAACAATGCTGTTATCCAGTCCCTTGCTGAGTTATTAACACACGTGCAAACACTAACAGTCCCTACTTCTCACATATTGTCCACATACTATGACCAACAGAAACGTGTGCAGTGAAATGTAACTAACAAGTTAATAATGTCATGAACTGGTGACAATTACAATTTTATAACAGAAGAATACAATAACAAAGGTACAAAATACATCATTAAAAACATAATAATACAGATAACATTTGTAGTACATGCTTTACAAAAGAATAGAAATAAACATATACATCAGTGTTACAAAAATAGTGACATAAGTACATACATAAAATAATGAGAATAGTTTTCGAAACATTAATTTCACACATGAGCATTGAAACAGAACAGAATTGTAAACAACTTTACAAAGAAAATAACATATTATTAATGCAACTTATATTTGAGGATAACAGTATTCCTCATCATAGTGAATGTAGCTTAATATTAAAAGAGAAAAAAATTCTATGAAACTACACAGAAACAGGAAGAAAACAAATACACAAGGGTACACAAACACGTACTGGGATAACACAAAAGGAAAGGACAGGGTTCGTTTTCAGTGTAACATGTGGTACTGCAGTCCAACCCAAAACTTCATTCTATAGATCTTTCGTCTTATTTCAACCTTTGCTTCCACCAAAAAAATCTTATCCAAGCATGCTTTCTGTATTCCGTTCATATTTCTTTCAAAATAATTATTTCTGATTGTACAATACTCATTTGGGCCCAAATCCTTTTTATATAACTTCGCAATGCATTCTTTACCTATTCTCCACAGTCAGTTTCTCATATAGTCTACCCCCTCTTAAGCTAACTTAAATCTACTGAGCTCAGATGCTAAACTAAGGGACGAGGCAATGCAGCAGCACAAAACATGTAACACAAACAGCAATGACCAAAAAAATGCAGAGTGCAAAGCAAGCAGCAGTAAATCTAATTTACAGATAAAATGCAAAATTACAACTAATATGAGCCAATGTGCAGCAACATGAAAAATCAATGAGTAGTAAAATTGGCTTAGCAGAGTAATGTAATGTGAAATTTAGTAGCACTATGCCTGGCAAACAGCAACCGCAAATGCAATAACTTATATCTAAACATGACATAGCTCAAGCAGAAAAAATATTACACTAAAATGGCCATGTCTAAAACCTATGTCACATCTTAACACTAGAGTGATGCATCACGAGAACTTACACTAGCAGATAAGTTACCAAATCGTAAAGAAATTATTTATGCAATTCCTGTGAAGGGAAATGTCTATTTATGTGCCCTCGTTTTCTTGTAAGTAGATCATAAATTTCTTATTGACTGGATCTGTAGGCATAAAATAACTATATTAGTACATATATTAAATTTTATTTTAACCAATGCTGCAGTGCAGCTAGAAACTTGATATTAAACAAAATGTGTAAATAAATACATAAAGCAAGCCATATGGCATTTTTCTTAACTAGCAAGACAATAGCTGTGAAATGTTTCTCATCGTTTCATTAGGCATTTCAGTAAAACATCATAAATTACGAGCTCCACAGTATGCTTTCAACAAGGAGATGTCAGTAGTGCGGACAATGGCCTTCCCTTTCTGTTTTTTTTACCTGTGCTTCTGACGAGGCACTCACACTAATGGCTTGTTCTCCAGGTGTCTGACACACCTGGGTGCCCACGACGCATTATGTGCAGGTGGTCACCTAACCTTCGTACGGAAATATTTACGACAGCAGTTTCTGCTACCGTCTCACATAGAAATATTTCACAGGTCAAGAATTAGCGTTGCAAATCTGTAGAAACAAAATGCTATAGATATAACAGTGTCCAAAAAAATTTTCGTCTGCATTGTAATACATTCACGAATATACACACACATTTCATAACTCTTAAAGTACGATTCTTGGTTTCCAACAACCTTTTCCACAAATCAGAGTCCCTAAACACTACTCATTATTCCTTACCTTATTCGTCGACACTTCTTCAGTATTTCATCATAAGAAATACGTAGCATAATAAACATTCCTCAACAACATAATACACATCGTCGTCGTAATAATAACATCATAACACCTCAGTCAAATCTCAAAATCGTCGTAGCTTCCTCCAATAATTTCTAAGCCTAAAAAGAATTCTCTGCTCATTTAAATAGTGTCATCTACCTCAAACGTACTTTAAAAATCATGATCTCATACCCAATATATCATTCAAAGCTCTCATAGTATCACAGTGATTCCGAAAAAATATGAACAGTTTACAAAGTACAGACAAAATACAGTTTCATAAGTGTGAAGTTATCCAACTGTGTAATTGCGTAAACATCTGTCACTGACGTAGTAAAAAAAATGTTTATCTCTCAGTTAAATGATCAGATAGCTGTGTAATTTGTGTGTTAGAGAAATATGGTACCGATGTGTAAAGTTGTATAAGCAAATACCATATTAGCTAGGGTTCCTTGTGCTTGCCAAACACATGGTACACAAAGTAAGCGTGTACCCCCCTGAGGATTAATGTAATTATACCCTCAGGTGTTACAGATTACAGCAATGAAATGAAATGTATCACTGAAAACTTTCTTTGTAATTCAAAAATCTTTAAAAATAAATGTTTTAAGTACAAAATTAATCACTGAAATGCGTGTCCTGTAGCGCTAAATGTGCATAATCTCTGTGAAAGTGTCGTAGTTATTTTCCTCCAAAAGCTAAGTTCTGCAGAAGCCAATGTACTTACCTCATGATAAACAAAAGTGAAATGCTTTGCGTAGAGATATCTTAGTTATTACGCTTATTGTTGTGATGATGAAAGTACTGTGCTGTAACGTATTGTTGTGCTATGGAAAAGGCTGTCTCCTTGTAGCTATACCACAAAAGTTACTAATAAAACATGTTTTGATTTCCAGAAGAATTCAGAAAAACTGTGCAGATATAAAACAGATACACCGCAAAAGCAACATTGTAAATTGTCACTCATTAGTAGCGTCGTGATAAAAATCGTGTAGCTGTTACATAAACTAACCTCTGTGTCATCTGGTATCTCTCAGAAAGCACTTTAAATTCAGAATGTATTTTCAAATAAACCAAAATGTTGCATTAAAATCTCATTAGCAGTACTGGTAAATGTTCTAAGTATGTGAGCCTTATAGTCGTTACGTAATCGTGCAACAAACAAGCAAGAATGTACACACACAATAACACTGTGACGTCTGTTTACTATAACAATGCATTCGTCATTTCTGTTTAAATAAGTTCTCTTGGTTCTTGATTGGATATTTAACTTCAAACATTGTTGCATGGTAACAGTTTCTAAAGCATACTAGTAACGTGAAGTGAAACGTTTTATGGCAAAGACAAAGTTAAAAGGCAGATTATCTGTCAATAAATGGTTTTACATGAGAAATGTGGTGTAAACCTTTACTCTTCCTAGTACGCAGAGTTTCAACTTCAACGCAATTATCATGTGGTATACGTCGGATTCTGTAAGGTCCATTGTAAACTAGAAAGAATTTGTGACTCAAGTGTTTCTTCTTATGTGACAATGAATGAGCTTTAATGAGAACTTTCTGACCAATACATAATTTCTTTGCATTTGCTTTACCGTTTAGTTTTCTCCGTTTGTCTGCTGCAGATTTTATATTTTTAAGAGCCAAATCAATTATGTCTTTGTGTCGAAGTTTACGTGTATTCGGGAAAGGTACAAGCTCTCTGATTCTGTTCGGAGGTTCCACATTCTTCAGTACAAGAGTAGGTGGTAAAGCAGTGGAATCATGAGGCATTTCATTCAGCACATTTTGAAATAAGTGTAAATATCTGTCCCAATGCTGATGCTTTCTGTGACAATAAAGTCTGCAAAGCTTATTGATTTCTTTCATAATCCGTTCAGACGGGTTGCAATGTGGTGAGTACAATGAAATAAAAACAGGTTTGATTTTATGGTTGCGAAGCATGCGTGACCAAACAGCAGATCTGAATTGCGGTCCGTTATCTGAAATGACTTTACTAACGTGTCCAACTTCACGTAAGAAATTTTTAACAAAGGCGTTGGATACAGACCGTCCAGTGGCTTTACGTAACGGAGTGAAAGAAACAAATTTTGAAGTAAGTTCAACAGCGACTAGAACGTACGAAAATCCATTGGATGTTCTGACAAGCGGTCCCAAGAGATCAACAGCAGCAAATTCTTTTAATTTAGAAGGAATGATAGGAAACAACGGAGCACGATGTGAGACAGTAGATGGTTTCGCCTTTTGACAAAGTTTACAAATAGACAAGACTCTTCGAATTCTTTTTTCCATATTGTTAAAATAACAAGTCGTTCGAAGAATATGATAACATTTTCGTGGACCAAAATGTGCGTAGCTGAAATGAATGTACCAAATGAGCTTATTAACAAAATCGTCAGGAATGCAAAGTACCCATAGCTTGTCATCAACAGTGCAGCGTTTGAACAGTATGTTTTTTCTAACCAGATAATAATGCCGAATCTGTGTGTGTGTCTTTTCATGCCATTTGCTCTTGATGTCTTTCCAAATCGGATCTTTATCTTGCTCATGAGCAATGTCCTTTAAAGATGTGGTGATGAAGTTTTCAAAGGCGACTTTCTGAATGTAAAGAATACTGAAATTTTTCTCGAGGTTGCCTTCTGTGGTACTTTTCTCAAGCCCAGCCGGTGCGCGTGACAGTGCGTCCGCAACAATGTTCTCCTTGCCGGGAATGTAGACTATTGTGAAGCGGAATTCTTGCAGAAACAATGCCCAACGTTTTAACCTGTCATGATTTAATTTTGAAGACATAAGAAATTGTAATGCACGATGATCACTGTATACTTTTACGTGCTTACCAGAAAGAAAGAAACGGAATTTGTTAAATGCCCAAACGATAGCTAAAGCTTCTAATTCAGTAACGGAATAATTTTTTTTCAGATTTTGTTAGCACTCGGCTAGCAAAAGCAATGGTTTTCTGAATGGTAGTGTCATTTTCTATGGCTTCTTGAAATAAATGGGCACCAAGACCGACTTTAGAAGAATCCGTGCTAAGGCAGAAATCTTGTGACAGATCTGGATGAGCTAAGATTGGCGCGTGAAGTAACGCTTCTTTCAAAGAATTGAATTCCAACTGTGCTTGTTCGTCCCAGTTCCAAATAGTATTTTTTCCAGTGAGAGAACAAAGTTTTGGTGTAGCTAGAATTTGCATATTCAGAAAACGACGGTAAAAATTTACGAGACCTAGAAAACTGCGGACTTTTCTTTTTGTGGATGGAACTGGAATGGCTCTGATTGCTTCTAACTTTTCAGGATCCGGCTGAATGCCTTCAGAAGAAATAATATGTCCCAAAAACTTCACCTTTGTCCTACCGAATTCAGACTTTTCCAAGTTAACTGTAATTCCAGATTCTGCAAAAATATGTAACACGCTGTTGAGGATGCGATTGTGTTGTTCCCATGAGGCTTCTGCTATCAGAATATCGTCCACATATAAGGTGATGTGACGTTTTAAGAACTCAGGTAATATGGAATTTAGCCCGCGAATGAATGCTGCCGAAGAAATGTTCAAACCAAAGGGAAGTTTCCGAAACTGATAACAAACGCCGAAACAAAGGAAAGCTGTGTATTTTCTACATTCTGGATGAAGTTCGATCTGATAAAAGCTGGATCTGAGATCAATGGAAGACAACACTTTTACACCATTAAAATTTTGAAGAAGTTCTTCTAACGTTTGCGGCCTGTCTGTTTCAGGAATAATGATCGTATTGATTTGTCTCGAATCTAAGACAAGCCTGATCGATCCATTTTTCTTCTCAACAACATGTAATGGATTGTTGTATGAGCTTACTGCAGGCTCAATAATGCCCTCATTAAGCATAGATTGTATTTCTGTTCTAACACGGTCCCTATAATGTGCTGGAATTACATATGGTCTAACACAAAATTTAGTATGCTCACGAACACGAAATTGGTATTGAAATCCCTTGATTGTTCCTGTTTTGTGAGTAAAAACTGTGGAATGTGCTTGTAAAATCTCAAAAAGGTCTTGCCTATCATTGTCATTACAATTCTCAATTGTTTGAATTTTATTCTGAATTAACTTATTAGTGTCAAATGCGCCGTCGATATCATCCCTGTCAGTACTTGCAGAGTGATTGTTAGTGTCAAGTTCCGTAGAAAAGTCCGAACTGTTGTCTAACAGAAGGTAAAGCCGATTAATTTCCTCGTCATGGTTTGAGAGCCAATCTTCAAATTTCAAAGCTATTGACTTACCTTCTTTCTCTAAACTTATTTCAGCATCGTGAAAGTTTAAGATTGCTTTGTATTCATTCAAAAAGTCTACTCCCAATATAATTTCCGTCGACAATAATGGAACAATGAGAAAGTTCATAGTGAAGCTGTGGCTTTGACAAAAGAATTCTAAATTGGTTTGTTGGCGTACATCTACACTTTTTCCAAAGATTGCACCTTGTAATTTAATCTTACGTAACGGAAGTGTGGGGCAATCGTTCGATTTGTTGCATTTGCTAAAGGCTGTTTCACTGATTACTGAGATGGGACTGCCAGAGTCAAGTACTGCCGTAAATTTTACGTCATTTACTGTAATGTGAATCACAGGATATGCAATGTTGTTATGTTTTACGTCGTGTTCTTGGAGTAAAATGTCCCTAATGTCTTCCATTTTTACGTAATTACTAGCTACGGCAGCTGCGTCGTTAGTTTCATACGTGCGTTTTGTGGCTGCCTGCGGTATGAGTCATTGCCTATTGTCTCTTTGTTGGCGCGCGTCGTTATTGGGATTTGGAGACCTAACTTCTACAAATTCACCGTGACGAGAGGGCCCTGCTCTGTTTGAATCCCTCCAGTTCTGATGCAGTTCAGGTCTGTCGTTACGATCATATCGTCTGTCGTCATGTCGGTAGATTCCATAGTTTCTTTCCTGTCGGTCACATGGTAGAGAATTTCTCCCTGAATCGCAACTGCGCGCTGGTCCGTTGCGTCTAAAGTTATTCTGTCTCCCTTGGTGGTATTTATTTTGGTTCCCATATTGTCTGTTTCTCTTATTGTCTCTGTGATAGTCACTACCACGGAGAGGTGATCTTTCCCTGTAGTTATTACTACTCTGCCAACGGTTGTCGTACGGGTGGTGTCTGTTTTGGTCACGATTTGTGTTGTGAGAATAGCCTTGTCGTGTAAAGTTATTACTTCTTTCATCGCGGAATTGCGACGGATGTGACCTGTAATTGCTGTGTTCCTGGTTTCGCGTTCCGCGATTGTCAGTGTCAATTTCTAATTCTTGTAAGAGTCCCTGAAATGCTTCAATGTCGTCTTTGCAACGTCCTGCCAAAATAATATGTCGTAAATGTTCAGGCAGTTTGATTAAGCAAATGCGGATGAGTTCTGAGGGGCTGTATGGGTTTGAAAGATACTGATTCTTATGCAACATGTCTTCAAAATATTTCATAAGACTGGAAAATTCAGATTGTTCGAAACGTTTCATCATTATGATGCTATGTTTTACACGGTCTTGTGTGGCTTGAGACCAATATGCTGAGAGGAAGGCATGGTAAAACTCTCCTTCACTGTGGCAATCGTGAATTACCGATCGCATTCTTACAGCTGGTTCATTCTCTAAGTAGCCACACATAAATTCTAATCTGTGTTCCAACGACCAGTTGGGAGGAAAACAATGAGAGAATTGATGGAGCCATGCTTGTGGATGAATGTCGTTGCCAGAATTCTTAAATGTTTTGAATTTACGTGTAGTAATGAACAGCTTATAGTCAAAATCATCATGTCGGCAAGTCGCATATCGGTCATTGTTAGGTCGTGTCGGCCGTTCCCTCTCAAAATTCGGTGCACATTCCCAATTTCTTTCATTACTTCCGAAATGCCCTGTGTTATTTTGTGTCTGTTCCGTATTTGTATGTCCCTCTTCCCGTATTGGGGCGCGAGTGTCCTCTGAAATACGTAATTCTTGTACTACTTGTGCCAACTGATCTTGCACTTCCCGGATTTCTCTCTTGTACTGTGTATTGATTTGATTTTGATTTTGTTTGAATTTTCTAATTTGTTCATACTCTTCTGTGTCAGTGAAGGCTACAGGTGTTGTGTCATTCATATCATCATCTACCTTTGTAGATAAGTTAGTGAACTGATCTGAAAGTTCGGCTACTTTATCCGATAGTGAAATCATTTCCTCTGTATGTTTTTCTGAACCAAGTTTCAGAGTGTCCATTTGTGTTGCAATCGTGTCTACTGTGTCTTTTAAGTTTTCTTGACTTTTTGCAAGTTGCGTAACCGAATCGGTAGATGCAACTGCGTCAATTTTAGCTTGCAAGGTGTTGTGATTTTCATGAACAATAGTTTGCAGTTCTTTTATAGCTGCTTCGTGATTCTGTAATGCATTTTCATGACGCGAAAAAATAGGTTGGAAATGCTCACAAATTTGTGTTTTTACGTCATTACAGACTTTTTGACATTTCGATTCAATGTTATGTAACTCAGTAGTTAAATCTTCACGCGTTTGTTCAAGAGTTTGTTCCAATGAGTCTAACTTTTGAAGCTGTTGCTGTGTTTGTCTCTGATTTTGTTCCATTGTGTCTAACTTTTGAAGCTTTTGCTGTGTTTGTCTCTGATTTTGTTCCATTGTGTCTAACTTTTCAAGCTTTTGCTGTGTTTGTCTCTGATTTTGTTCCATTTGTTGCATTAATTGCAATAATAATGTTTTAGTGTCTGGAATCTGTTTCTCTACGCTTTTCGGCAGTGCATTTGCACCGACAACATTCACATTTTGACAAGCAGAAAATGTGTCTTGACTTATTTGAGAAAACGGTGATGACCCAAAACCTGAATCTACAGTATTTGCGAAATTGTGTCCTGTCATTTCGGATTCCTGAGGCGAGCTGTTGCCGACCGATCGATCGATAATGCTTCCCTCTTCACTAATTGTTTCACTGTCCGTGCCATTGTTTGCCGCCCGCTCCATTTCCCTATGCACGATTACCAAATTACTACTTTGAACATCAGTTAATTCATTACTCTGCGGCGCTAACACACTGCCTTCGTCTTCACTGCCATTTCTCAGTTTACTTTGGAGCCTAGTATTACGTTTTTCACACGCCATTATTGTCACAGTATTTCACACGACACAGAAAAACACAATTTGAAAATCAAAAATAAGAGAACACATTAAAATAGCACTGAAAATAATATCTAGTTAATTGCAGCTGCGAAATATTTGGTGCAAATCTACATGCATGCCACAACTGTTTTACTGTACAACAATGAAAAACTACAACTACAAAGGAAATTCTCTCTATAATTACGCGCTAGCAATAATCAATAGCTACACTAATTACACAAACTACAAGACAAAAATCAGAAGATTCCTGTGAGGTATCCTAGGCTAAGGGTCGACATATGAAACGTCCCCTTTGAACAATTATACAGGACTGTGCTTAACCTGACACACAATATTTTTAGCGCAACGCAATCTGACTTTCAAAATTTCCTACTAAAGAATGGCCCTGACAAACATTAAACTATACCTTTCACAAATCACTTACCTCACAAAAATCTTCGCTGCTCAAGCTACTGCAATACAGCGAGCGCCACTACTGCCAGCTAAATAAAGGATTCAAACTACTGAAGGCACTAACTACTGATAGGGATAGTTAGCAAATGAAAGATATTAATAGAGAACAAACAATGTATTTACCTTGATATCATCATATATAAATATATCAGTTCATGAAAAATTACAAAACTCCGCCATCTCTCTCCCCACATCCACCACTGCTGGCGGCTCACCTCCAACTGCGCAACGCTACGCGCTGTTCACAGCCAGCTGCCGCTGCCCAACACTACAATGGCAGACAACAATGCAAACTAGCGACAGACTGCACACAGCACAGCCAGTGATTTTCATATTGAGCGCTACGTAACGTTGCCAATAAGAAAACATAAACAGCCTACTTACATAGAGAAAACATAAACAGCCTACTTACACCCTGTGCACACAGCTCACAATATCCAGTACGGTTTTGTGAGCACGACGATGACATTCAGCATCTCCCTGCCCACCACAGTCACCAAATCTCAATATTACTGAACCTTTGTTGTCTACCTAGTTGAGAAGGGTGTGTCATCGCTACCCATCTCAGTCATCGTTACCTGAACTCTCCACTATTGTGTGGAATGAAAGGCATAAGATTCTGTTTTGAATGCCAACGGTTTTCCTACATGGTATTAGGCATGGTAATCGTTTGTATTTTTGGTGTTTCCATGTCCTTACCCAATCCCTGTACTTACACAAAGGAGTATTAATAGCAAAAACTAGTACGGATGAAAGTATTCGATAATAAAATCAAAAAAGTTTGTGATAGTAGGTTCATAAACGAGCGGTTTGCGAGGTAATTGCAAATTTCTGATTGTAAAACGCCATTGACTTCAGTATGAAATATTACCCTAGTCAGTAAAAAGTATTTGATATGTAAGTTTTTCGATCTAACAGTGCCCAATATTTACCCGTGGCGCATGGTCGGGGAATGTGAAAGAAGTGTGATTGGGTGTCGGCAGATTCAGCTAGATTGATAGGTCCACAAAGTCCTTCAGGATCACCTGCCTGATGTCCCCACAAGTAAAGTGCGCAACCCTCTCATTTTTCCTTTTGAAGAAACGGAGCAGCAAACTGTACAGTCATGTCAGTACAGACGAGAAGGTCCGTAGGTGTTTGAAAGAATTCGTAACGTACTGCAGAGATGGATGCAGCATTCCATCGAATGGCTAGTGCGATAAATGGAACACCTGCTTTAGCAAGTAAATGTGTTCAGTAAATTATAACATGTAACCCGTTGCGACTGTATTACACTTCTCGGTGAAGTAGGTCATGGGTGAAATGTGAGCATAATTAGATGTGTAGCTAACCGTAACATCAAAGGACAAGGTTTCATTCTGAAGTCAGTGGCTAGTAATGCTACTCACGTGCGTTCGCATTCCGGTTCGGGTCGGTTTTATGTGTGCCACTCTGTATATTGCTCAGCCACTTCAGCATTTACACGGTATAGCCTCTTTAATCTTGAGCTAACAAGTACAGTTTCAATCACTTTTCCCATTCCTGTCTCTTACCATTCTCAGCCAGCTGAAAGCAGCAAATTCCAGTTCTCGATCCTAACAGTCGCATCGTCTGCCTCGTGGTCTTCCTCTTTCTCTGGAGCTCTACTCTAGTACTGCCTTTGTCCATCTTCGGTCACTTTTTCGTGCGATATGTTCTGCCCATTTCCATTTTAGAACCTATACCGTTCATACAACATCCCGATACCTGTGATATCTTCCTTTTCTGATATTTGTTAGTGAGACCTATGAGCGACCTTCGATCGCTCCAAGTTTCTTTTTGTGTAACTCTTTAAAATCCAATTTCCAAAGTCATACCCTCCGTAAAGAAAACGTATCACATTTCGAAACCCTGTAATTGACTCCCACTGCGATGCACTTACAAGTCTCCTATGTAATGATGTGAAAGCATGGAGCCCTGTGACGTCACCCTCGGGCTTGGCAACGCTTCAGAAGGCAAGGTACCGGCACATGTGAAAAACATACCAGAGCTGGATTCATGTGAACTGCATGGTGGGTTATTGATGTGAATAATTTTCACCACAATTCTGCCCAGTGTGACTGTGGACCTGTCACACTATGGGAAGATGGTGGCACTCCTTCTTCTGTACATTTCACGCCTTCTCTTGATGACTCTGCGGTGGAGGTCAGGACCGAGACTTCCACCTTTGAAATCACGCAGTTATTAAGACGACGTTCTTGACAAACTTGGACATAGCTGATACCATCTGTTCGCCGGACGATTAAGCCCTACTCTGAGGATATCGTAAGGCTGCAACGATTTTGAACCTGATCTGGCCCCTTACAGTTTTGCTCTGATATACAGTGTAGAAGCAATGGGTACCGTGATCCAACGCAGAAAATAATGTTTATGCTTTTTCAGCCCTCCTGTCTCGCTCCCTCATGTAGCATGGTCGTGGAGGGGTCCCACACTGACATGAGACGTGCATAAAGCAGCAAAGAATTCCTCCAAGACCCCCAGTTCGGCAACATCGTCAGTGGCACCCACGCACTTTTGTTGAGATCTTTAAAAATCTACCTGTCACACTCTGACATCCATTCAGCTCAGTGGTGCCTCGCCGCTGCCTTAGCTCCTGAGAGCAGGCAGCCCCATCAAAGGGTCGTCACAGAAGTTATATTGTATGTCTTTACACTTTGCCAGCGACTAATAATTTGTATAAAGATAAATGATTCCAAAGCCCTTTTCTAAGGTACAGTTTCCTATATCAACACACATACTCTACAAGCTACAGTACAGTGTATGTCCATTGTTAGCGGTGTTCTGTCGTATTCCACTTGCATGTTGAGTGAGCGGCAACATAGCGACTGCACAGTTTTGAAACTATAGAACAGGTCGATAAGAACAATAACAGAATATAATAATCAAGGTCAAGGTAAATAACTGTTCAAAACATTTGCTATTTTAAATATGCAATGTGAGTACATTTAGCAATCAGTTGCACTCATCAAAAATAGCTTTCATAACTACTGTATAAACAACTCTGTCGGTCACCACTTAACAAAACCTAGACAACTACTACTGCGTTACGTTGTCATGTACACGCCCTCTCGCTGTTAGTTTATTTCCACGATCCCTACAGAGGATATGAGCCAACAGCCTTGCCGCAGAGGTAACACCGGTTAGATCACCGAAGTTAAGCGCTGCCACAGTGGGCTAGCACTTGGATGGGTGACCATCAGGTCTGCCGAGCGCTGTTGGCAAGCGGGGTGCACTCAGCTCTTGTGAGGCAAAGTGAGGAGCTACTTGATTGAGAAGTAGCGACTCCGGTCTCGGGAACTGACATACAGCCGGGAGAACGGTGTGCTGACCTCATGCCCCTCCATATCCGCATCCAGTGACGCCTATGGGCTGAGAATGACACGGCGGCCGGTCGGTACCGTTTGGCCTTCATGGCCTGCTCGGCAGGAGTTTAGTATTTCATAGAAGATATGATGCTGCTGAAACACTGAGATGACAGAAGTCAGGGGATACACACATATACAGATGGCGGTAGTATCACCCACATAAGGTTATCAAAGGACAGTACATTGGCGGAACTGTCATTTGTACTCAGGTGATTGATGTAAGAATGTTTCCGACGTGATTGTGGCCGCACGACGGGGATTAACAGACATTGAACACGGAATGGTAGTTGGAGCTAGACGCATGGGAGATTTCATTTCGGAAAGCGTTAGGGAATTGAATATTCCTAGATCCACAGAGTCAAGAGTGTTCCGATAACACCAACGACAACGCAGTGGCCGGGAGACCTCACTTAACGGTCGCGAATATCGGCGTTTGCGTAGAGTTGTTAGTGCGAACAGATAAGCAACATTGCGTGAAATAACCGCAAAAACCAATGAGAGACGCGAGAGGAACGTACCCGTTATGACAGCAGTTGTCTTGTGACAGCCAGAGCGAGAGCACCAGCAGCAGCGAGTACTGTTTGTATAAAGCGTTTATTTTGCATTTTGTTTACGACCTTCCACTAAGGAAGGGATTCTATTTGTGTTTATCTGCTCTGCATAGTAACTAACAGTTCTTGATAAAACTTTACGTAGTTTTCGTGTTAGATTTCTTAGTGTTTTCTTGATCGTTTAGAACAGAAAGCGCCCTAAAACCGTCTTTTGTTTGTTTCGCGGCCGTTAGCCACTAGTCACTTGAATCAGCAGTTGTCTTGTGACAGCCAGAGCGAGACCACCAGCAGCAGCGAGTACTGTTTGTATAAAGCGTTTATTTTGCATTTTGTTTACGACCTTTGTAAGTAGGCTGTTTAGGTTTTTTTATTGGTAACGCCACCTCTGTATGAAAATCACTGGCTGTGCTGTGTGCAGTCTGTGGCTAGTTTGCATTGTTGTCTGCCATTGTAGTGTTGGGCAGCGGCAGCTGGATGTGAACAGCGCGTAGCGTTGCGCAGTTGGAGGTGAGCCGCCAGCAGTGGTGGATGTGGGGAGAGAGATGGCGGAGTTTTGAAATTTGTCATGAACTGCTATATTTGTATATGATGATATCAAGGTAAATACATTGTTTGTTCTCTATTAATATCTTTCATTTGCTAACTATCCCTATCAGTAGTTAGTGCCTTCCATAGTTTGAATCTTTTATTTAGCTGGCAGTAGTGGCGCTCGCTGTATTGCAGTAGCTTGAGCAGCGAAGATTTTTGTGAGGTAAGTGATTTGTGAAAGGTATAGTTTAATGTTAGTCAGGGCCATTCTTTTGTAGGGAATTTTGAAAGTCAGATTGCGTTGCGCTAACAAAATATTGTGTGTCAGTTTAAGCACAGTCATATATAAATTGTTCAAAGGGGACGTTTCATATGTCGACCCTTAGCCTAGGATACCTCACTGGAATCTTCTGATTTTTCTTGTAGTTTGTGTAATTGGTGTAGCTATTGTTTATTGGTAGTGCGTAATCATAGAGAGAATTTCCTTTGTAGTTGTAGTTTTTCATTGTTGTACAGTAAAACAGTTGTGGCATGCATGTAGATTTGCACCAAGTATTTCGCAGCTGCGCTGGCAATTAAGTAGACATTATTTCCATTGCTATGTTATTTTATTTTGCTCTTCAAATTGTGCTTTTCTGTGTTACCGTGTGAAATATTGTGACAATTATGGCGTGTGAAAAACGTAATACTAGGCTCCAAAGTAAACTGAGAAATGACAGTGAAGACGAAGGCAGTGTGTTAGCGCCGCAGAGTAATGAATTAACTAATGTTCAAAGTAGTAATTTGGTAATTGCGCATAGGGAAATGGAGCGGGCGGCAAACAATGGTGTAGACAGTGAAACAGGTAGTGAACAGGGAAGCGTTATCGATCGATTGGTCGGCAACAGCTCGCCTCTGGAATCGGGAATGACAGAACACAATATCGCAAATACTGTAGAGTCAGGTTTTGGGTCATCACCGTTTTCTCAAATAAGTCAAGACACATTTTCTGCTTGTCAAAATGTGAATGTTGCCGGTGCAAATGCACTGCCGAAAAGCGTAGAGAAACAGATTCCAGACACTAATACATTATTATTGCAATTAATGCAACAAATGGAACAAAATCAGAGACAAATGGGACAAAATCTTAAAAAGTTAGACACAGTGGAACAAAATCTTAAAAAGTTAGACACAGTGGAACAAAATCTTAAAAAGTTAGACACAATGGAACAACACCAGAGACAAACACAGCAACAGTTAGACACAATGGAACAAAATCAGAGACAAACACAGCAACAGCTCCAAAAGTTAGACTCATAGGAACAAACTCTTGAACAAACGCGTGAAGATTTAACTACTGAGTTACATCACATTGAATAGAAATGTCAAAAAGTCTGTAATGACGTAAAAACTCAAATTTGTGAGCATTTTCAACCTATTTTTTCGCGGCATGAAAATGCATTACAGAATCACGAAGCAGCCATAAAAGAACTGCAAATTATTGTTCATGAAAATCATGAGACCTTGCAAGCTAAATTTGACTCAGTTGCATCTACCGATTCGGTTACGCAACTTGCAAAAACTCAGGAAAACTTTAAGGACACAGTATATACTCTGAAACTTGGTTCAGAAAAACACACTGAGGAAATAAGTACACTATCGGAGAAAGTAGCCGAACTTTTGGATCAGTTCACTAATTTATCTACGAAGGTAGATGATAATCTGATTGACGCAAGACCGGTAGTCTTTAATGACACAGAAGAGTACGAACAAATTAGGAAATTCAAACAAAATCAGAATCAAATTAATACACAACACCAAAGAGAAATCCGGGAAGTACAAGATCAGCTGACACAGGTAATACAAGAATTACGTATTTCAGAGGACACTCGCGCTCCAACACGGGAAGAGGGACTTAGAAATACGGAAAAGCCGCAAAATAATAACACAGGGCATTTCGGAAGTTATGAAAGAAATTGGCAATGTGCACCGAATTTTGAGATGGAACGGCCGACACGACCTAACAATGACCGATATGCGACTCGCCGACATGATGATTTTGACTATAAGCTGTTCATTACTACACGTAAATTCAAAACATTTAAAAATTCTGGCAACGACATTCATCCACAAGCATGGCTCCATCAATTCTCTCATTGTTTTCCTCCCAACTGGTCATTGGAGCACAGATTAGAATTTATGTGTGGCTACTTAGAGAATGAACCAGCTGTAAGAATGCGATCGGTCATTCACGATTGCCACAGTGAAGGAGAATTTTACCATGCCTTCCTCTCAGCATATTGGTCTCAAGCCACACAAGATCGAGTAAAACATGGTATCATAATGATGAAACATTTCGAACAATCTGAATTCTCCAGTCTTGTGAAATATTTTGAAGACATGTTGCACAAGAATCAGTACCTGTCAAACCCATACAGCCCCTCAGAACTCATCCGCATTTGCTTAATCAAATTACCTGAACATTTACGACATATTATTTTGGCAGACGACATTGAAGCTTTTCAGGGACTGTTACAAGAACTGGAAAGTGACACTGACAATCGCGGAACGCAGGAGCACAACAATTACAGATCACATCAGTCGCAATTCCGCGATGAAAGAAATAATAACCGGACGCGACAAGGCTATTCTCACAACACAAATCGTGACCGAAACAGACACCACCCGTATTACAACCGTTGGCAGAGTAGTAATAATTACAGGGAAAGATCACCTCTCCGCGGTAGTGACTATCACAGAGACAATCGTACTGTTTCATAGAACTTTTTTCTCTTCTAATACTAAGTTACATTCACTATGATGAGGAATACTGTTATCCTCAAATACAATTGGCATTAATAATGTGTTATTTACGTTGGAAAGATGTTTAGACATTATTTACTCTGTTTTGTGTTAATGCTCATGTGTGAAGTTGATGTTTCGAATGTTATTCTGATATTTTATGTATCTACTTATCTCATAATTCCTGTAACACTGATGTATATGTTTATTTCGATTCTTTTGTAAAGCCCATATTACTACAAATGTTATCTGTACTATTATGTTCTTTAATGATGTATTTTGTACCTTTGTAATTGTATTCTCATGTTATAAAATTGTAATTGACACCAGTTCATCTTATTATTAACTTGTAAGTTACATTTCACTGCACACGTTTCTGTTGGTCATAGTATATGGACAATATGTGAGAAGTAGGGACTGATAGTGTTTGCACGTGTGTTAATAATTCTGCAAGGGACTGGATAACGGCATTGCTGGTTCTAAGGACAATTCCAAAAACGTTGTCAGTGCACAAGTGGTGGTTTATGGACTTGCTATATTCTCTGCAAGACTCTTCGATGGTGATTGTGCACATGCACAGTCGCAACAGGTGGCTGCTGGCCATTTCTACAAGGACTACAGTGGGTCTACACCTTTGCTGACTCACCAGTACCATTATTTCTACAAGGCCTGCAGTGGGTCTGCACCTCTGGTGGCCCACCAATACCGTAATCTCTACCAGGACTACAGTGGGTCTGTTCTGTGATGACCTACCTAACAATATTCTTCAAAACGTCGAATGACTCTGCTGTGGGTTTGCTCTGTTGTGGAGCATTACCTGTCTGCATGTCAAGAGTCAGCACTGTTTTTCCGTTGGAAGGACAACACTACTTCTTCAAGACTGCATGGAAATCCACTACTTCTGTGTGCATTTTCTTTTACTGCTCAGACTTTGAGAAAAACTCTGCATTTTTACTGTGATGAACAATGTGGACTGTCTTTATGGACTGTGAGAAATTTTTAGCTTTTGACCAACATTGTATCAATAAGTGTGTGCATTTGATTTCTTTGTTATTGTAATTATGAAAAATTTTTTTCAAATCTTTATTGGCCACTGCCCAATCCAATTTGTAAAAATTTTTGTGGGGAGCATGGGGGCTATGTAAGTAGGCTGTTTAGGTTTTTTTATTGGTAACGCCACCTCTGTATGAAAATCACTGGCTGTGCTGTGTGCAGTCTGTGGCTAGTTTGCATTGTTGTCTGCCATTGTAGTGTTGGGCAGCGGCAGCTGGATGTGAACAGCACGTAGCATTGCGCAGTTGGAGGTGAGCCGCCAGCAGTGGTGGATGTGGGGAGAGAGATGGCGGAGTTTCGAAATTTGTCATGAACTGCTATATTTGTATATGATGATATCAAGGTAAATACATTGTTTGTTCTCTATTAATATCTTTCATTTGCTAACTATCCCTATCAGTAGTTAGTGCCTTCCATAGTTTGAATCTTTTATTTAGCTGGCAGTAGTGGCGCTCGCTGTATTGCAGTAGCTTGAGCAGCGAAGATTTTTGTGAGGTAAGTGATTTGTGAAAGGTATAGTTTAATGTTAGTCAGGGCCATTCTTTTGTAGGGAATTTTGAAAGTCAGATTGCGTTGCGCTAACAAAATATTGTGTGTCAGTTTAAGCACAGTCATATATAAATTGTTCAAAGGGGACGTTTCACCTTCCACTAAGGAAGGGATTCTATTTGTGTTTATCTGCTCTGCATAGTAACTAACAGTTCTTGATAAAACTTTACGTAGTTTTCGTGTTAGATTTCTTAGTGTTTTCTTGATCGTTTAGAACAGAAAGCGCCCTAAAACCGTCTTTTGTTTGTTTCGCGGCCGTTAGCCACTAGTCACTTGAATCAGCAGTTGTCTTGTGACAGCCAGAGCGAGAGCACCAGCAGCAGCGAGTACTGTTTGTATAAAGCGTTTATTTTGCATTTTGTTTACGACCTTCCACTAAGGAAGGGATTCTATTTGTGTTTATCTGCTCTGCATAGTAACTAACAGTTCTTGATAAAACTTTACGTAGTTTTCGTGTTAGATTTCTTAGTGTTTTCTTGATCGTTTAGAACCGAAAGCGCCCTAAAACCGTCTTTTGTTTGTTTCGCGGCCGTTAGCCACTAGTCACTTGAATCAGCAGTTGTCTTGTGACAGCCAGAGCGAGAGTACCAGCAGCAGCGAGTACTGTTTGTATAAAGCGTTTTTGTACTTATTTGCTGCGCTTAGCTTTTAAATAGTTTTTCTGGGAAAACCTAGCGTAGTTTTCGCGTCTCGTATTTCAGTGAGTGTTTCTTGATTATCAGAGTAGCTCATCAGAAGATTATCTTGGGAATTTGTGACCGTATAGAGTAGGGTAAACATAGTCATGTGTAGGGACTGTGGTTGTTGTGAGCGGACGCAAGGAGAATTGGCCACTCTTCGGGGGCAGGTGGAGGCTTTGTCTGTTAGGCTCATCGAGCTCGAGGCGCAGGCGTCGGCTCGTAGTGGCGTTGGGGCAACTGTGGTGAGACCTATGCCTACTTCGGTGGCCTTGGAATCACATGGAACCCCTGATGTCGCTGCGTCTTCCGGCAGTGAGCATCTTACCGGTCAGCCATCACTCCAGGGTGAATGGCGGACAGTGGTGGGCTCGCGCGTGCCTGGCCGAAAGGCGAAGGTGGGATCTGGCCGCGTGGCAGCTGCCTTACCCCTTTCCAACAGGTACGGGGTGCTTCCTAGTGGTGATGACATCGTTTCCGAGCCACCACAGGATGCCTCGCCTGTTGGGCCAGTGGCCGATTCTCCGGCAAGGTCCCGACAGTCACAGAGGGCGGGCCTACTAGTTATAGGGAGCTCCAACGTTAGGCGGGTTATGGAGCCCCTCAGGAAAATAGCGGGTAGGTCGGGGAAGAATGCCAGTGTGCACTCGGTGTGCTTGCCGGGGGGTCTCGTCCGTAATGTGGAGGAGGCCCTTCCGGCAGCTATTGAACGCACTGGGTGTGACCGGCTGCAGATAGTAGCACATGTCGGAACGAATGACGCCTGCCGCTTGGGTTCTGAGGCCATCCTTGGTTCCTTCCGGCGGCTGGCTGATTTGGTGAAGACAACCAGCATCGCACGCGGAGTGCAAGCTGAGCTTAATATCTGCAGCATAGTGCCCAGAGTCGATCGCGGTCCTCTGGTTTGGAGCCGTGTGGAGGGTCTAAACCAGAGGCTCAGACGACTCTGCGACTATAATGGTTGCAAATTCATCGACCTCCGTTATTGGGTGGAGAACTGTAGGGCCCCCCTAGACAGGTCAGGCGTGCACTACACACCGGAAGCAGCTACTAGGGTAGCAGAGTACGTGTGGCGTGCACACGGGGGTTTTTTAGGTTAGAGGGACCCCCCCTTGGGCGAAACGATAAAATACCTGACGGCTTACCAGAGAGGACATTATCATCGTTGATAAAGAACGTCCGTCCTCAGAGACCAAAAACAGGAAAAGTTAACGTAATATTGGTAAACTGCAGGAGTATCCAGGGCAAGGTTCCTGAATTAGTATCTCTTATTGAAGGAAATAGTGCGCATATAGTATTAGGAACGGAAAGTTGGTTAAAACCGGAAGTGAACAGTAACGAAATCCCAGACACAGAATGGAATATATACCGCAAGGATAGGATAAACGCCAATGGTGGAGGAGTATTTATAGCAGTAAAGAATTCAATAATATCCAGTGAAGTTATTAGCGAATGCGAATGTGAAATAATCTGGGTTAAGTTAAGTATCAAAGGTGGGTCAGATATGATAGTCGGATGCTTCTATAGACCACCTGCATCAGCAACCGTAGTAGTTGAGCGCCTCAGAGAGAACCTGCAGAACGTCGTGAAGAAGTTTCGTGATCATACTATTGTAATAGGGGGAGACTTCAATCTACCAGGTATAGAATGGGATAGTCACACAATCAGAACTGGAGCCAGGGACAGAGACTCTTGTGACATTATCCTTACTGCCTTGTCCGAGAATTACTTCGAGCAGATAGTTAGAGAACCAACTCGTGAAGCTAACGTTTTAGACCTCATAGCAACAAATAGACCGGAACTTTTCGACTCCGTGAATGTAGAAGAGGGTATCAGTGATCATAAGTCAGTGGTTGCATCAATGACTACAAGTGTAATAAGAAATGCCAAGAAAGGAAGGAAAATAGATTTGCTTAACAAGAGTGATAGGGCACAAATCGCAGAATATCTGAGTGACCACCATCAAACGTTCATTTCTGAGGAAGAGGATGTGGAACAAAAATGGAAAAAGTTCAGAAACATCGTCCAGTACGCCTTAGATAAGTTCGTACCGACTAAGGTCCAAAGCGAGGGGAAAGATCCACCGTGGTATAACAATCATGTACGAAAGGTACTACGGAAACAAAGAAAGCTTCATCATAGGTTTAAGAGTAGTCGAATCATAGCTGATAAGGAAAAGCTGAACGAAGCGAAAAAGAGCGTAAAGAGAGCAATGAGAGAAGCATTCAACGAATTCGAACATAAAACATTGGCAAAACAATCTAAACAAGAACCCTAAAAAGTTTTGGTCATATGTAAAATCGGTAAGCGGATCTAAATCCCCTATTCAGTCACTCGTTGACCACGATGGCACCGAAACAGAGGACGACCGAAGAAAGGCAGAAATACTGAATTCAGTGTTCCGAAACTGTTTCAATGCGGAAAATCGTAACACGGTCCCTGACTTCAGCCGTCGCACGGACGCCAAAATGGAAAATATTGAAATAAACGATATCGGAATTGAAAAACAACTGCTATCACTTAGTAGCGGAAAAGCATCCGGACCAGACGAGATACCCTTAAGATTCTACAGTGATTATGCTAAAGAACTTGCCCCCTTTCTATCAGCAATTTATCGTAGATCGCTGGAAGAACGTAAAGTACCTAGCGACTGGAAGAAAGCGCAGGTCGTTCCCATTTTCAAGAAGGGTCATAAATCAGATGCGAATAATTATAGGCCTATTTCGCTTACGTCAATCTGTTGTAGAATAATGGAACATGTTTTGTGTTCTCGTATTATGACGTTCTTAGATAATACAAATCTCCTTCATCATAACCAACATGGATTCCGCAAACAGAGATCATGTGAAACTCAGCTCGCCCTATTTGCCCAAGAAATTCACAGTGCCGTAGACACTGGCGAGCAGATTGATGCCGTATTCCTGGACTTCAGGAAGGCATTTGATACGGTTCCGCACTTACGTTTAGTGAAAAAAATATGAACTTACGGAATATCGGACCAGGTTTGTGATTGGATTCAGGATTTCCTAGAAGAAAGAACACAACATGTCATTCTTAACGGTTCAAAATCTGCAGATGTAGAGGTAATTTCGGGAGTACCGCAGGGAAGCGTGATAGGACCTTTATTGTTTACAATATACATAAATGACTTAGTTGACAACATCGGTAGCTCCGTGAGGCTATTTGCAGATGACACGGTTGTCTACAAGAAAGTAGCAACATCAGAAGACTCGTACGTACTCCAGGAGGACCTGCAGAGGATTAATGCATGGTGCGACATCTGGCAGCTTTCCCTAAACGTAGATAAATGTAATATAATGCGCATACATAGGGGCAGAAATCCATTCCAGTACGATTATGCCATAGGTGGTAAATCATTGGAAGCGGTAACGACCGTAAAATACTTAGGAGTTACTATCCGGAGCGATCTGAAGTGGAATGATCACATAAAACAAATAGTGGGAAAAGCAGGCGCCAGGTTGAGATTCATAGGAAGAATTCTAAGAAAATGTGACTCATCGACGAAAGAAGTAGCTTACAAAACGCTTGTTCGTCCGATTCTTGAGTATTGCTCATCAGTATGGGACCCTTACCAGGTTGGATTAATAGAAGAGATAGACATGATCCAGCGAAAAGCAGCGCGATTTGTCATGGGGACATTTAGTCAGCGCGAGAGCGTTACGGAGATGCTGAACAAGCTCCAGTGGCGGACACTTCAAGAAAGGCGTTACGCAATACGGAGAGGTTTATTATCGAAATTACGAGAGAGCACATTCGGGGAAGAGATGGGCAACATATTACTACCGCCCACATATATCTCGCGTAATGATCACAACGAAAAGATCCGAGAAATTAGAGCAAATACGGAGACTTACAAGCAGTCGTTCTTCCCACGCACAATTCGTGAATGGAACAGGGAAGGGGGGATCAGATAGTGGTACAATAAGTACCCTCCGCTACACACCGTAAGGTGGCTCGCGGAGTATAGATGTAGATGTAGACAGTGAGCCGAAATTTGCCGTTAAGGCGGTGTGTCAGTGGACGAAAGAAGCGAGAGCCTCTGCTAACAACGAGACATCGCCTGCAACGCCTCTCTTGGGCTTGTGAACGTATGGGTTGGACTCTTCACTACCGGGAAACCTCGGTGATACCAGTTGGTAAGAGCTGGTGGTAGAATTGGTGTGAGGTAGGCCCCACCCCACGAAGCCATGGACCGAAATGTCAGCCGAGCGCGATCTGAGGCGCTTTGTCATCACCGTCCGTGCGGCTTCCCGAAAACCCCTTTCCCACCACCGCGTTGGCGGTTCGAATCTTCCCTCGGGTATGGATGTGTGTGTTGACCATAGCGTAAGTTAGTTTAAGTTAGATTAGGTAGTGTGTAGGCTTAGGGACCGCTGACCTTAGCAGTTTGGTCCCATAAGACATTACCACAAATTTCCATTTTTTTATATGTCAACGTATAACACTACCACTGCTGTTTATTTACGTTCTGAAACTATATTGGTGACCAGTTACAGTGCAGCGTTACCCTCTGAAAGGAATTTTGTTGTGTTGACCGCGATGTACCTAACGGAGGTGGCTTATCGGAAGTGAAAGTCAGAATTACGTAAATATTTAAACAGTAACAAACAATATTTTACCTATCCACACTGTTCAAAGAATAAAGGAAACGGTCGCCAGCCTAATTAGGCATGATAATGATTAACATTCTTGTTCAATAAAATACATATGAGTAACTTTAATGGACAGACACAGCCTATACTTTATCACACGATAGTGCAATGAACTCTGTCACTAGAAGATATTGACGTTAAAGAAAATGCTAGCAGTTAAAGAAGAACAAGGCTATTTGCATAAACACAACATATAATGACACACACTTTTGCATTCAGGACTTAGTCAAATCGAATAATTTCAATAACATCACTATTAAAGATAACTGTAGAATTATAAAATTGGGCATGAATTTAGTCCGTCTTTAGCAAATACTTTCCTACCTGAGATGAAATTAAAACGGAGTTCACTAGCGAACAATTCCTCACTGTCCTCTGAATAAAACAAATTACTATTTTCATAGAAAATGATCTTTCTGTCAATAATTTTCTATCAGTGAGCACAATAGACAAACTATGGATCCTGTTGCACAGGTAATAAGCACTTTCAACACATATGAGGATCAAGAATCTAGCAAGTATAGGTTTATAACTTTCAACAGTGACAGTTTTTAACTTTTACTGCAATGAGACACAAATTGACATAGTTATAAAACAATGACTCATCTTTTTGCACTACTTCAATAGACTGCACAATAATTGTTTACTAAAAAGAACATTTCAAGCCAAACTTTACTAATATTTACTTTTGGAACTAACCTCAAGATGATTCATTGTCTGTCTTTATTACCACAGTCTTTTACTTTCAAGTCAATGATTAAATAGGTAACTTTGAAAGTCCACAAAACTTTAAATTGCATTGTTTCAATCACTTGGAGGCTTTCACAATCCTACATTTACTGCCTCCCACAATTTTACCAAATCCACAGTAAAGATGAATACTCCCTCCTTACCAAATATCAAACAACATTACTTAATTAACTGTTTGGCTTTGAGACTTTCATTTTTCCACTCGGTAATCATAGTTCAAACGGAGAGGAACCTGAGAGGTGTTGTGATAAGGAAAAAAATCAAGGTAAGTACATAAATTCAGGTATAAGTTACCTTATACTTGAGCACACTAAAACATCTAATGAGCTGATCCTTCACTTTACATCTCTACAATTCCTCCATTCCGTTACAGTGATTGCGCAATGTGGTGGCGAGTGCATATTGGTAGGTGGATTTTCAGGTAAAAATGCTGGGCTCTGTCATTTCTTGGTGGCAACGATCCCAGATTGATAAGTATCATTTCCAGAATAAAGCCAGCTATTCATACATCCATCCGAGGCTTTGGCACATTGGAAAACGGAACAAAAAGCCTCTCTCGGCACCAGCACAATACACGACTTTTACATAAGCTATTGACAGTTTGGTAGCTCGTCCCCGACTAACTCTTGGTTACACATTTCTATCCATGCCAACCACATTTTGCTCGCGCTGCACGATTCCGTTCCCAAGGGGAACCACAACACCTTTTATACGTACAAAGCACTAAGAACACTAAGTGAGGATCAGCAATTACATAACAGCAACCAAACATATTAAATAAAACGGAACATTTGCACATATTGACACTTCTACAAAAAATTATTCACCCAAATTCCAGATATATATGATAAGGTTTGTCTCCCTCCATGTGAGGCAAAGTGTTAAACTAACAAAAACAATACATTGCATATGTTTATACCAGGACATCAAAGGTTTTACAAAGAAAAAAGTAAACACTCTTATGGTATCGATACAGTCAAATAATATTTACGACAATTTAACAACAGTATATTAAATAAAACAAAAGGGAAAATAAATCAGTAGAGCCTTAGAGCTATAGTGTTGCAAACAAGGCACCGCATAAGCTTATTATGTGACTCCATAATGGTGGATTCCGTAGAAAAGTTGGAACACGTGAGGCAATACTAGCACTTATCTTAGAAAACAGATTAAGGAAAGCAAACCTACGTTTCTAGCATTTGTAGACTTAGAGAAAGCTTTTGACATTGTTGACTGGAATACTCTCTTTCAAATTCTGAAGGTGGCAGGAGTAAATTACAGGGAGCGAAAGGCTATTTACAGTTTGTACAGAAACCAGATGGCAGTTATAAGAGTCGAGGGGCATGAAAGGGAAGCAGTGGTTGGGAAGGGAGTGAGACAGGATTGTAGCCTATCCCCGATGTTATTCAATCCGTATATTGAGCAATCAGTACAGGAAACAAAAGAAAAATTCAGAGTAGGAATTAAAACCAATGGAGAAGTAATAAAAACTAGAGGTTCACCGATGACATTGTAATTCTGTCAGAGACAGCAAAGGACTTGGAAGAGTAGTTGAACGGAATGGACAGAGTCTTGAAAGGAGGATACCACATGAACATCAACAAAAGCAAAACGAGGATAATGGAATGTAGTCGATTTAAATCGGTTAATGCTGCGGGAATTAGATTACGAAATTAGACACTTAAAGTAGTAAAGAAGTTTTGCTATTTGGGGAGCAAAATAACTGATGATGGTCAAAGTACAGAGGATTTAAAATGTAGACTGGCAATGGGAAGGAAAGCGTTTCTGAAGAAGAGAAATTTTTTAACATCGAGTATAGATTTAAGTGTCAGGAAGTCGTTTCTGAAAGTATTTGTATGGAATGTAGCCATGTATGGAAGTGAAACGTGGACGACAAATAGTTTAGACAAGAAGATAATAAAAGCTTTCGAAATGTGGTGCTACAGAATAATGCTGAAGATTAGATTGGTAGATCACATAACTAATGTGGAGGTACTGAAAAGAATTGGGGAGAAGAGAAATTTGTGGCACAACTTGACTAGAAGAAGGGATCGGTTGGTAGGGCATATTCTGAGGCATCAAGGGATCACCAATTTAGTATTGGCGGCAGTGTGGAGGGTAAAAATCGTAGAGGGAGACCAAGAGATCAATATGCTAAAGAGATTCAGAAGGATGTAGGTTGCAGTAGGTACTTGGAGATGAAGAAGCTTGCACAGGATAGAGTAGCATGGAGAGCTGTATCAAACCAGTCTCTGGACTGAAGGCCACAACAACAACAATGGTGTGGTGTGTATTTACATGGAATAGACTGCGTTCTCTGGTCCAACTGGACCGTTCATTGATTGGAAATGATTATATTCGGCTACCTGGAGACCATCTGCTGCCATTCATTGACTTCGTTTGTAAAGAGCGATGGAATCTTTATCGATGTCACAGTGTCATGTCAAGAATCCATAACTGTCCACTATTGGTTTTAAGAAGCTGCTGGACACTTCGAGCGACTGATTTGGCAGGTTGGTCGCTCGACATAAGCCCCGTCGAACATTTACGGGGCATAATCGAGAGGTCAGTTGGTGCAAAACCTCCTGCCCTGGCAACACTTTAGCAATTATGGACGGCTGTCTCGTGGCTAATGCAGGGGACTTCCAACGATTTTTTGAGTCCATGCCACGACGAGTTGCTGCGGCTCTCCGGGCAAAAGGATATCTCACACGATATTAGGAGGTCCTATGACGTAAGTCACCTCAGTGTGATGTTCCGGCATAGACAGTGTTCTACGACCTCGCAGCCGACAGACTTGGCTGGAACGAGAGAAGTGAAAATTTGCGGATGCAGACGAGGACGCAGACCGTTGTGAGAGCAGTAGTGCTCGCAGCTGTTAACGATCCGGAGCGATGGTGTCGGCGCGCGACCGCAGCACGTGCCTGTCTCGTAGCCGGCAGCGGCACGGCCGGAGCTGTCCCGGCCGGCTCTGGCCATGAAAGCGCCCCGCCGGCAGCCGGCCGGCTAATCAGCGACCGCAGCCGCCGCTGCCGCAGGCCATTGAGCGCCGCCTGCACCGACTACGCGACGCCACGCTGCCACGGCGCCCTGTCCAGATCAAAAAGCGTCCGCTGCTGCTACTGCTGTCTGTCTTTGCAACGTTCTCCTTGCCAGCCGGTTACGGCGTATAAAGTCTCCGTTCCTCTCATCTTCCCATAGCGAAAAGAATGACTGAGCTGATACCTTGTAACATGTGAGACTTCATAGCGCTTGTATTTCGAAGGATTGCCAATTAACTCAATGAATCATCTATCCTCACTACTACAATGTCCCTGTCAGTATATAAAAGAACTCCTAATTGTAAATCTTCTGTCCTCTGACAGTGTAGACGTCGGACTGCTTTCCATATTACAATTATTTCTACTTCTTATCTTTCTTTCTTTCATTCGCTTACGCCATAGTCCCGCAGGGTCCGCATGGTTACAAAGGATTTGGCAGTGTTAGTGCTTGGGATGGCCGGATGCCCCCCAGGTCGGAAACAGTGTACCCCACCTGTCCGCGTCTAGTGTAAATCGTGAAATAGTGCGGACGTGTTTCAGATGTCTGCGACTCGAGTAACTAAGGCGGAACGTGGGGACCATCCCGGTATTCACCAAGCGGGATGTGGAAAACCGCCTAAAAACCACGTCCAGGCTGGCCGCCGGCAGGTGTGGCCGAGCGGTTCTAGGCGCTACAGTCTGGAACCGCACGACCGCTACGGTCGCACTTTCGAATCCCTTCCTCGGGCATGGATGTGTGTGATGTCTTAGGTTAGTTAGGTTTAAGTAGTTCTAAGTTCTAGGCGACTGATGACCTCAGAAGTTAAGTCCCATAGTGTCAGAGCCATTTGAACCAGTCAGGCTGGCTGGCACACCGGCCCTCGTCGTTAATCAAAAAATGGTTCAAATGGTTCTGAGTACTATGGGACTTAACTTCTAAGGACATCAGTCCCCTAGAACTTAGAACTACTTCAACCTAACTAACCTAAGGACATCACACACATCCATGCCCGAGTCAGGATTCGAACCTGCGACCGTAGCGGTCGCGCGGTTCCAGACTGTAGCGCCTAGAATCGCTCGACCACCCCGGCCGGCGGTCGTTAATCCGCCGGGCGGATTCGATGTCCGGCCGGCGCGCCTACCCGAGTCCAGGAAGCAGCGCGTTACCGCGCTCGGCTACACTGGCGGGTATACAACAGTTATTTCTATAGCCACAATAAATTATACAGGGTATCTCAAACCTTTTGGGTGTAATTGAAACTGATGATACTGTATCCCAAACCGATTATATTGTGATAGGCTACCAACGGTCGGAAATGCATATTTATTGTATTGTGAAAATATAAAGTGTACGCCACATAACAAAAATGTAGAGGGGCGACCGGCAGTCTCAGTTCATGCATAGCTACGGCCCATGAAGTTCTGCCGCACTCTCTCAAAGATGCCGGTGTCTGCCGCACCAGCAAAGAGATGGCTTTGACCCTAGCAAGCAGCTCTTCATGCGTTTCTAAGAAGGCTTCATACAAACATCTTGACCTAACCTCAGAGAACAAAACGTCAGAGGTTGAATCCGGCAATCGTGCTTGTCATGGAACAGGACCTCCCCTTCCAATCCAATGATGAGAGCACGTGTTTTTCAGGTGCTCGTGGACATTAATACCGGTGCACCGTCGTGTAAAGACTACGTCCTTTTGCGGACAAGGCGTACAGTCTCAAAGTACTTTAGCATCGCACCTCACAGGAACGTAAAGTAACGTATACCACTCAATAGGGGAGCCAGCCACTAAGGGCTAGTAAGATGATCGTGGACAATGCCCACCCAACGCTGACAGAGAATCGTTATTGGTGGTCACCGAAGTACGAGTAGGTGGCGTAGGGATTATCCCCGCTCCAGACATAGATGTTCCGGCAGTTGAAAACACCATCACAGCTGAATGAGGCATCCTCTGTGACCAATGGTTCAAATAGCTCTAAGCACTGTCGGACTTAACATCTGAGGTCATCAGTCCCCTAGATTTAGAACTACTTAAATCTAACTAACCTCCCGTCCAGTAGACCGTTTGCCAGGTGCAAGTCTTTGGATTTGACGCCACTTCGGTGACTTGTTCGTCGATGGGGATGAAATGATGATGATTAGGACAACACAACACCCAGTCCCTGAACGGAGAAAATATCTGACCCAGACGGGAATCGAACCCGGGATCTCAGGATTGACATTCTGTCGTGCAGACCACTCAGCTATCCGGGGCGGACACCTAACTAACCTATGGACATAAAACACATCCATGCTCGGGCAGGATTCGAACCTGCGACCGTAGCAGCAGCGCGGTTCTGGAGTGAAGCGCCTAGAACCGCTCGGCCACTTCGGCCGGCCAAGACTCTGGTCAGTCGTTTTGCTCCTGTCCAATAGCAATCATTTCCATGTTGCAAGTCGTGTGACTTCATCGTTTGGCGAGAGTTAATAATTACTTCCAATCTGGTTCCAGTTCTGATTTGGAGAGTTACATTCGAGGCTACACGGTGTTGGAAAAGAAATCGCCCTTGTCTGGCCGGCCGGAGTGGCCGAACGGTTCTAGGCGCTACAGTCTGCAACCGCGCGACCGCTACGCTCGCAGGTTCGAATCCTGCCTCGGGCATGGATGTGTGTGATGTCCTTAGGTTAGTTAGGTTTAAGTAGTTCTAAGTTCTAGGGGACTGATGACCTCAGAAGTTAAGTCCCATAGTGCTTAGAGCCATTTGAACCATTTTACATCTGCTTGTGAATCCACTGTTTGAAATTGTAATTTGAAATATTGTTACGGTTTTTTGTTTTGTATGTTTTTCGCATGTTTTGTTGGTTAAACTAGTTCTTGCGATTTTACTTTACCGAAAACACGATATATTTGAATAGGCTATGCTGGTTGGCAGACATTTTTTTTTTTTTTTTGTCTCACATAACATAATTCCTGGAGTCATAGTCTCTCTGTAAATCTGCTGCTACTGAGCCTTGGTAGAGACACGATAGTAGTAAACGGAAATTCTATGCATGCTAGTTAGGTTGCAGAAACTGGGAAAAGTAAGGCTACAGCTGCTGTGCTGCTGGATGCTAAGGCTTGCGTGGTTGCAATACCTTACTGTGATCTTGTATGTCAGAGGGGACGTTAGGATTTTGTTAAATGATTATTCTATCAGTTAACTATTTCCTATATTTAGTATGTGCACGAAGTTGGGGAGACTAGCCCATTGCACTACTAAATGGTAAAAGCGACAGGTTAACACATGTTCAAAGTATTTAATTGTAAAGCATAGCCTTTGTGGCTATTTTATATGCTATTTTCGAGATAGATCGTGTCGCTAACCTTATTCTATTGGGGATTATATTTTTCACTCTGCATATGTTCATTTTTTCGGAGTTCATTTATCACTGTCTATGGGGATAGTCAATGCGTCTTTCTTTACACCAACACACCTTTCAAAGTGAAGCAATCAATGTACATTTATCGCTAAGAACTTTTTGAATGCGAGGTAGCCTCGTTACATTACCGGATGACATCAACCCACAATTATGTGGGAAAAGTTAATGACATTCTTATGTAGGAAAAGTTAATATCATAAGAAACATTATGAAACAGGCCTGGCCTAACATTGTTCAATAAGTGCCAGCGCTATGGCCGCGCTCCTGCCTAGTTCTCAGACAGCATCGCCAGATAGATTTCAGGGGTGATGAGGGTGACGACAATGACGGCTGCAGCCGGACGCCGCTAGAGCAAAGCGATCGCCTTGTCACACGCTAAGAAGATTGCTGACACCACTATCTCCGGTAAATCAGATTTTCGTTCTGCCTTGCATTACGAATACTGTTTAGTACACACGCTTGTCCAAAAAAGAAAAATATGAGACTCCACATATTTCAGTGCCGAGTGGGAATTTTCATACTTTCCGTCCAAGGCCACGCAAAGTGTTTACTATATCATGGCACTATTATGAATCGGAAAAACGCTTACTGGAACGTCATTACAGCACCAACAATAAAGGCGATATGATGCACTTGTTTTCATACGAACAACAATGAAGGATTCCTGAAATAAAGGGGGCCTTTGGGGAGAAAACTGAATTAAAGTAAACAGAGTAGTGACAAAACCTTTCATAGCCGACGTCATCAGCTATTTGAATTCATTAAGTGTCTTAATGCAAATATTGAATCATTTGGTAACATATATGACGAACAAGTTTGATTATATGAAACAAAAACGAATCCTATGGAAAAATCAGCATTAGGTTCATTATGTGGAACATTACCCGTAGTTAATCATTTGTGGTTCAAACGTAACTAAATGAAACATTTCGTCATTGTAACTCAGAAACATTCGAAGATATTGCACGACAGAAGATGGATTTTGATTTATTTATCAAACCATTCTCGCTTTTGGCCGCTAATGTACCTCATTACAGCTTCAGCTGCAGACGTCAGTGTAGCTGTGGTGTTCTAAACTTCAATGGGCAGTAATATCCATGGTTTCCGCTTGAGTGACATTAGTTAGGCAAGAAACGTGTATTATTTAATTATGTATTTTGCGTATGATGTGTGTATTAGAACATTGTTTTTCCTGATTATTTCATGTCGCGCGGTGGAAATTGCAAGATCCCCTCGCTTCTAAATTGATACTGTTATTACTCAGCTTAGCCGCGAGTCCGTAGAGGGTGGTATATGTCATGTACAGTATGACTGGTCAGCATTTCCACCCGGAATTTGCGAGTGTAAGTCGGACCTTCCTTGATCCGCCTTGGTGGTTCGTGTCGTCGGATTTCCTCCTACCTGTGCACTGTGCAGCTCTCGTAAATGTCATCCCGTGCTGATTCTTCATTGACGTAATGTATGTCTCTGTCGGTGGAAGCTAATAATATGAAATTGCTGTCGGTCAACTTTGGGGTATCTGTTGTTGTTGTGGTCTTCAGTCCTGAGACTGGTTTGATGCAGCTCTCCAGGCTACTCTATCCTGTGTAAGCTTTTTCATCTCCCAGTACCTACTGCAACCTACATCCTTCTGAATCTGCTTAGTGTATTCATCTCTTGGTCTCCCTCTACGATTTTTACCCTCCACGCTGCCCTCCAATACTAAATTGGTGATCCCTTGATGCCTCAGAACATGTCCTACCAACCGATCCCTTCTTCTAGTCAAGTTGTGCCACAAACTTCTCTTCTCCCCAATCCTATTCAATACTTCCTCATTAGTTACGTGATCTACCCATCTAATCTTCAGCATTCTTCAACGGTGTCCTACCGACGCAGTAGTCAACAGTGCACGTCACTAACCAAATAGGCGCTGACGGTTCTCACGGCGAGAACATCGCACCATCAGCGTCAAATCTTCTCTGCGCATTCTTATTAAATGCATGTTCAAAACTAATTTGTGTGATGTATTAGTCCACATGTAATGTTCTCTGTATTTTAAATCAATGTGTTATTAATAAAAAGTGTGTTAATGTAAATGTGTGTCGACTACATATGTTGAGTAGTGCAGTGATCCTATAAACAAGCATGGAAGCAGTTATGCAGTTTCACTGATTTTTGAGTAACAGTGAAAAGCCTGTGAGTGCTTTGCAGGGTGTCCCAGAAATATTGCCAGAAACATCGGAGGGTTGCATAGAGTGTCTGGAGGATCAAATGGTTCAAATGGCTCTGAGCACTATGGGACTTAACTACTGTGGTCATCAGTCCCCTAGAACTTAGAACTACTTAAACCTAACTAACCTTAGGACATCACACACATTCATGCCCGTGGCAGGATTCGAACCTGCGACCGTAGCAGTCGCGCGGTTCCGGACTGCGCGCCTAGAACCGCTAGACCACCGCGGCCGGCCTCTGGAGGATCAAATCGAGGTTAGGAACCTGTGTCCAGAAACTTCATCCAACAATGCTACAGAGCTTCGAAGTTATTGGCGCCAGCGCCTACCACTTGGCCATCCCTCGGCAGCAAACGTGACATTGTACGGTGACGGTCAGTAGGCGCAACGGAACGTCTTGCCATATTGTTTATTATCCACTGATCGCGACTGATTGCCACGAACACCAGTGGAGTAGATGGAGCTAGTCTCCTATGAATGTCAATAATTCAAGAACAGTCTTAATCGCATTTATTATTGTTATAATACCGCCAACCGGTTTCAACCCGACGTAGGGGTCATCTTCTGGGCGTTTACACTATTGGTCGACTGCTGGTGGTGTCACTCCTGTCTACCTAACGGCAGGAAACTGTGCAAAATGAATGTAATGCAAAATGAATGTAATACTCTTTTGCCTTGATGGATGACGGTTTCGGACATGTTTCCATTTACAGTTTATTTTTCTCCTGTGTACCGAAAAGCATTGGATATTTTAGAGGGTCCCAGGACAAAAATAAACTGCGGATAGAAACACGTGACCGAAACCGTCGTCCACTGGGGCAACAGAGAATCGCATTCACAGGAGAGAAGGCCTTTCTATGCTGTAGCTATCTCCTCTATTGGCGATCATGGCATTCAGTCGCGATTGCTGAATAACAGACAACATTGCGAGACGGTCCGTCAGCATTCAAAGTCACGTTTGCTGCCGAATGGATGGCCTAGCGGCACGCGCCGGCGGTATAACTTCTACGCCTTGTAGTGTCGTTGGATGACTTTTCTGAACATTGGTTCTTATCTCTATAACCCCTCGAGGTTTTTCACTACATTTCTGGGACACCCTCTATGTTTAAAGGAAAGGACTAATTTTGGCATTTGTTGACCAGTTAACGCACCTTTGGATATTATTAGCCAGCAGTCTATCTCGGAAAATACTAAGCATGTCGGAACATATACTGGAAGTTTCATCTACAGACAGTAAATAAAAATAACTAATTTGAGAACAAGTTTTTCAATCGTAATTCCAGAAAAATAGAAAAAGAGGAACCTTAATTTCTTTAAAGTGCCTAATTTTGAACAGTCCCTTGAAATAAAATTAGACTTTAGTGATAACTCAAGTGTTTATATTAGAACATCACGACTATGAGAACTTTGCCTCAAGTCATATAATCTGTGCTAATTTCTCAATAATAGTTTAAAACTCGATATGGGTTCGACGTTTAAGTGGACTAAATAACTTCGAAGAATAGCAGATGTGATATCCTCACCGATATTATTAATTTAAATTTTGGTAGTAAAACAGCTTGAAGTAATATACTTACGTGTTTGGACAACATGGTTGTGGAGTAACAGTGATTGATATAAAATTAATTTAATATTGAGAAAACAGTCTTAATCTAGTTTTTTTTTATTTATTTAGCGCCGACCGGTTTCAGCCCATCGCAGGGGCCATATTCAGGGCGAACATACTGTGAAATTACAATATATATCCTGGACAAAACTAATAACAACCATCTTACAAGAATGGATTACGTAAATACATTTTACCCGCTGGTGTGGCAGGAGACTGTAAAGAATTTGCCTTATGCCTAGGTTTATATGGCAAGCTATGAGCACGTGAGCGTAAGAAACGCCTCCAGCGGTGACCAATGGTAGACGTCTACACTTAAAAATTGAAGCATAAATACAATTTGCTTTAAGTTTACAATTTAAAGGAACCATGTTCATTTTAAAAAAAACACTGTTATATAAATAAACATAAAAAAGTAAGCGAAAAGCCTTTCAACGTCAAACTTATAAAAGAACGTTAGTAAGTTACCTTATCTTCATTCGTAATATGCTAGGGGAAGGAAACAATTTGCTGTCTGTATTCTGTTTTCTTTGTGCTTATTTATGTCCTATTTTAATTTTTTTAATAACGTTACAAGTTTAAGTGTGCCTGTCTGTAATCGTATTTACAGAGCCCTCTAGTCCAGGTACCATGTGACGCCGTTGCCATTGTAGCGGCCCAACATGGCTGTCCTCTCTGTTACGATGTTATCTGTTGCCTAGTCCAGGCCCTATGGACGCTGTTGTCATGGCAGCGGCGCAATATGGCTGCCCCCTTTGTCACGCTGCTGTCCGTCGCCTAGTCAACGATAGGATCGATACCACACTTCGAAGGGAATCCATCGTCATGGTGCAGAAGATATTGACGGCCTACGCTGTCTATAGAGGCGTCCACTCAAAAATACGGACATTTTGTCTTTATATTTAATATTTTAATATATACAAATAACAAAAATATTTTAATTGTATAAACGATATTTAGTGAGTGACGATGTATTAATTTTTATTTTAAAGGATGTCGGTTGTCGTATAGCTGTTAGTTGCATAAAAGAAAATATTTTCTAAGATCTTATGTACTTGTCAAACTATACATTATGCTGAGAGAAGTATCAGCTATGTCCATTACTGGTTTATGGTATGGATATCACCATTAGGTCACCGTCTCACTACATGCCACGAAGGATTATCATAAAGCTATGTGAAACTTCAAGTAAATGTCTTAAGGTTTTCTTAATACTAAGTTAATATACTTAAGTATTACGCCACAGCACACTCGGATACGAGTACCTGTGCTCAATCTAATTCTACTGCGCGACGTGTCATTGTTTTGTGAAACAGCTAAGGCAATTGTTGAACAAAGATGGCAGTTTGCGTAGAGTTTTAGAAGCACACTCTTCTCGGCAAGGCAGACTAAAAGGCCCTGCTGCACGTAAAAAGAGACACGAATGCATTTCTCATTAAGAAGAACATAAAATAGTTACGAATATGTAAAGTAGTCGCCAGCGGCCTTTCCGCAGTGATAACATTGGTTCCCGGCAGATCACCGAAGTTAAGCCCTGCCGGGATGGGCTAGCACTTGGATGGGTGACCATCCGGTCTGCCGAGCGCTGTTGGCAAATGGGGTGCACTCAACACTTGTGAGGCAAACTGAGAAGCTACTTAAGTAGCGGCTCCGGTCTCGGAAACTCACATACGGCCGGGAGAGCGGTGTGCTGACTACATGCCCCTCCATATCCGCATCCAGTGGCGCCTATGGGCTAAGGCTGACACGGCGGCCGGTCGGTACCGTTGGGCCTTCACGGCCTGTTCGGGAGGAGTTTAGTTTTTTTATGGACTGTAGTCCCGCCGGTTCGCACGATCACTTCCGTCTGTGAAAGAAGCTAACTGCAAGCATATTAACTATTTTCTAAACAGTCCAAAGAAAGAATCTATTTATATCCAGGGGAAGTCATCAAAATTGACGCAGTGACTGGTGCCTGACTCGGTGGGGCACTGAAGATAGGAATTCATATAAATACCCATATTATGTAAAGTAAGAGATTACTCAACCAGTGGAATATGTCATGGTGGCTTATCGGGATGAGACACCTCATAGCGCCCACCTCAACGAATTGTTAGTCCAACTCAGGAATTTACAGCACTTTTATGAAATTTTACCCGAAGAGCAATGTCTTAGACTGCACAGCAAGCTGCTGAAGTTACTTCAATGTCCTATGTGTGCAAACTTCTTTCTCTCTCTCTCTCTCTCTCTTTTTTCCCTGAAGTTGGCACAGTCTCAACAACGATAAGGTTTAACAGATTTTAATTTCGTAACCCAAGTGTTTGGCTACATGCCAAACCATAGTTCCAGATATATTGCATATTCTAAAATCAAAATGCTTTGGCAGAAAAATGAGAAGTGGAAAATAAGCACACAAATGGTGAACTACTGCTTATAGAAGCATGCTGGATTATTCACCTCATAGAAGTAGTTGCACCGTATCGCAAACACGTCTAAGTTTTCCACGTGTGCAGCCTTAAGCCGTCGGCACACGGATCGTGCTGCCGAACGTCGACGTAGAGCATGCTGCTGAAAGCTCAGAAACGATGACACTTGTGTATACGGTACGTGGGCCCCAACGTGGAATTCGTAATCACAACGCACTCCAGCGGCAGTTGCGGGATGTTTCCAGTTCATACATCACACTGTTTACTAAAGGGGCACGCGAAGATTTCCCACGTTAGCTCGATTAAAACGCACATTCTCTAGGGATGGTGAAAGACAACATCCGAAGCCAATGCCTCACCATAACTCCGGACATGCTTTACAGGCAAATGGCTCCGAGCACTATGGGACTTAACATCTGAGGTCATCAGTCGCTTAGAACTTAGAACTAATTAAACCGAACTAACCTAAGGACATCACACACATCCATGCCCGAGGCAGGATTCGAACCTGCGACCGTAGCGGTCACGCGGTTCGAGACTGAAGCGCCTTGAACCGCACGGCCACACCGGCCTGCTGATGGATTTCATCTACTTCGTTATTTAACTGTAACCCTGTCTGGAGTATTCGGTAGTGAAACATAATTGACAGTTATAAACGGCTATAAAAAATTAACTGTAACCCAGATAACGTTTAGTCCAAAATGACCGCCGCTAAACCGACAGCAAATTATTGACTGCCAATTCTAGCATGCTGCCACTCACGAAAAGCTTCAATCGTAGCTTAAGTTACTAGTTGAAATTTAATTATAACAAAGTGTACCACGAACAATGCGTTTTTGGTGGATCCTCAGTGTGTCGTTGCCTTCAAATGGCATACTCTCATAATACGTAAGTTACAATAATTGTTTTGAAACGAATATGATGTGTATCATTATTTTATTGCAACGAATCAAACAGCTAACAAAGAGTTTCCGAGTTATTCTCAATTTGCTGGTGCTCAGAAACGGCATACGCACGTATAGGCTTGAAATGAATGCCAATATGGCGCCTCACAACTCCGTGCCGAAGGGAGATGGCGTGCATGTGACGTAGGTAGCGTTGTGCCATCTCATTGTTCAACGCTCAGACGCACTCTCAGAATATCTGACATGCGAGATATTGCTCCGCACGTTCGGAAAGACTCCCGGACGTGCTATTCCACGCTATGACGTCATAAACTCGGCAGCTCGACGCGCAGCGTTCGAATGCACGAACCCTGTGCCGGCGGCTTTAAGCTTCTAGCCGTCTCGCGCAGACACCTGCTGCTACCAGGGCAGTGGTATGGGAAACCGGAGCGAGCAGACACGGCTGCACTGGCTGAGCTCGGCCATGGCAGCTATAAAACAAAGATTAATGGATCATCCAGATTCTAGAGAGACGCGTAAGAGCAGATACATTGGCCAGGCAGGCAGGAATTTTTATACGAGATTAAACGTACATAAAGAACTGGTCAGATCCAGGTCAGCTCTGACAATGCATTTGACTGAAAACAGCAGCAGCTGCAGTAGGTTAGCCATAACTTAATTGTCTTACACACTGCAGAGGAGGGTCGGATACTCAGTGTCCTGGTAGAAATTGAAATGTTAAGAATTCTTCATGCGCATCCTCTCGATTGAGTCAATGAACGTACCACCTGTATCACAAAAATATATTAGATAATTGTGGCACTGTTGAGGCAGGTTAAGGTGTGCGTATAACGTAATATTTTTCCTTGTTTTTTTTTCGCTTTTTACCTACAGTATCTCTTGCCTCTCAGTGTTACAATGGTTGCGTCTCCTTTCTACAGTTACTTTACGCTTTTGGAGTCTAAACAGTTCACCAATTGCATATCTGTTTCATACCGCGCCTGCGCTATGAGTGATGTGTGCCCACAGTACTCAAGGCTACTATTTACTATTACATACTTTACGTGTTCGTGTTTCTGGTCGCACAACACGGAGGAAATTCGCGTCTTTAGCACGTCATCTTCGTGGTGTGGCAATATCAATGGCCAGTAGTGTATGTAATTATTTCCTCACAATACAAGCGATTTCACTTCCGCTTTTTATTGTATTTTACATGTTTCAAGATTGTTCGTCTGTATGGGACCCTTACCAGTTGGGTCTGAATCAAGAGATTGAGAAGGTCCAAAGAAGAGCGGCATGATTCGTGACTGGTACATTTAGCCATCGCGAGAGCGTTACAAATCTCATTGAAAATTTGAAGTGGAACACACTTGCAGATAATGACGCACTAAACGGAAGGGGTTGCTCACTAAATTCCGAAATCCGATCTTCGCCGAAGATGTAGAGCATATGTTATTACCACCAACTTTCCGATACCTCAATGATCACCATTCAAAGATAAGGGACATTAAAGCTCGTACTGAAGCGTTCAGACAGTCGTTTTTCCCTCGCGCGATCCGCGAGTGGAACAGAGGGCGGGTAAATATGACTTGGGCGCGAACTGTGCCCTCCGCCACACTCCACTTGATGGTTAGCGAAGTGTATATGTAGATGTATATTGTGGTGACTTTTGGTGTCCTCTCGTGATGTCCATTTTGTCGGATTTTTGTAGGTCCCCCTTTTAACCTTTTGACACGGAGCTTTTGGTTCCATGACAACAGTTGGGGGAGGATGACGTAAGATGGTTAAGTGATTTTATTCGTAAGTAACGTCCTGTTCTCTCTTTTAATTTATTTTAACTCACTTTAGAAATTGTACCCGCTAGTTCATTACCCGACATTTCAGACGTAAGGGTCCCCTCCCAATATTTTCTTTATTGGAGTTTACACAAGGTAATGGAACTTTAATTGTTCCGAAACCGGTCGTATATACTACAAGAGATTGTTGACCAAGCAACTCTTGTGCAGTTTCTTCATTTAACAAAATGTACTTACACAATTTCTGCTGCTCCATAAGAAGAACTTTAAAGAGATGAATTATTGGCAGTACTTAATGAGAGACTTCGTATTTGGCCATCAGAAGTATCGGATAAGGGACAAATGGGAGAGGAGGGCCGTGGGGGCACCAAGTGCGACAAATTCTCATCATTTTGTCACTTAATTTCCGTTCTGTATATTGTAAGACCTTCATTCGTTTCGAGTCGTTACTTAATTTCTTTATTGGTTGTACTTTCTTTGTTTCACAGAATATCAGAAGACGGCAATAAAAAGTACTCCGTCTTCAGGCCACGAGTGGGCTACCGGGACCATCCGACCGCCGTGTCATTCTCAGTGGAGGATGCGGTAGGAGGAGCGTGTGCTCAGCACACCGCTCTCCCGGTCGTTATGATGGTATTCTTGACCGAAACCACCACTAGTCGGTCGAGTAGCTACTCAATTGGCATCACGAGGCTGAGTGCACCCTGAAAAATGGCAACAGCGCATGGCGGCCTGGATGGTCCCCTAGCCAAGTGCCGACCACGCCCGACAGCGCTTAACTTCGGTGATCTCTCGGGAACCGGTGTAACCACTGCGGCAGTACCGTTGCCCAGAAGACGGCAATAACACCTTTGAAACAGTAATGCTAGAAAATGAGCTAGCAATCTGAAATGTAGGTCGCGTAAAAGCTCAGAATGCAAATAACCTAGATAGGTTTAGTTGGTTCATGAGTGGTGCGGGTTTCGTCTGCAAAAGTGATGGCGACAGTATTTTACTACCGTCTGGCTCATACATAATGTACAATAAAAGAGCTATTTCCGTATTATGCGTCACCAGTTTATTCTTTCCCCATTTTCATTATTTAAGAGAGATAATAGCTGCAATACAGGACCGCCTCTCTTCTCGGGATATTAGGTAGCTGTTTCTTTCTTCTTTTTCGAAGCGTAGCATGTTACTGGCAGATCATTCCACATACCTGCGGCGATCAGAGAGCATCCTCGCGTCAGAGAGGACGCTGGGAGTGGCTCGGTAACCACTGGACAACCTCTCAACAGCGTCGGGTCGCTGCCTTCGATCAAACGGTCGCTGGGAGCATCGAGTGCCGGCACTCGAAAGCTCGATGCACGTGAGGGCCCTCGACACTTGCGCCGGGGCCAGAGCCACGTGGCCAGCCCGCTAGCCACATTACTACGGTCATCAGCAGCTGAACTTAATCAGGTGTCACTAGAGTAGCGTTAAGGTCACTCATACACTGCAGGAAAAAAAAAAATTAGTACACCCTTTTAGAGGTTTCCAATTCACTTAAGATTTATTGTTGCACCAGTACATATGCAATACATCACATTACTTTTACAGATCAGTAGCGCAAGAGATTCTGAGGTACCATGCTGAAATACCCGTATTAGTGTATCCGGGAGACGTATGAAGGATGTTGCATTACGCTTAGGACGACAATGCACAGGACGTCGAGCGGTCACAACTTGTGAATGGGCATCCAGGGCTGCCGTTAAATGACAGAAAAGAAAATTAGTTAGAACAAAGGGAATGTATTTTAATGTACAGTATATTAGGGGCGTGCCTATGGTCGGAAGTTACCACGTTTAGGCCAGTCTAAGAGGACGAACAACTAAATAAGTAGGCAACGGAAGGGGAAGCGGTTCACGTTATGTTGGTGGCCGGTCACGGGGCGCAGAATCAGAGGCTCTGCCTCCCAAAAAAAGATGTCTGGCTAGTCGAGGTCTGGATCACAACAGAGAGAGAGAGGCAACTGTGTTCTGCACTGCAGAATCATCCAGCGTCCACACACGTGACCTGTATCCCACGCACAGTATTGGCTAAAACCGATGGCGTTAAATCGCCGGCGATTTTAGCGGAGGGCTCAAGGCGTCTCTTGTCAGCAGCTTTAACTGGACAGAACCAGCTCGTTTCTGAAAGGCAGGCAACTTCTGTCACGTAGGCACAGCAGAAGTTACTCTGGGAGAAACTTGTGTAAAGATTTGACTGGGGCATTTGAAAGAATTTTTTTACCCTACTCTCTAAAATATTGGTTGACTGGCTTCCACCCTGTATATAAGTACGTGGTGTAGCCTCCACGGGCGGCAATGCATGTGCCGACTCTGGCATCCAGTCGATTGTACAGACGGCGAATACTGTCTGGGGATACGTTATTTCACGCCTGCTCGACCTTTTCGTGTAGTTCTGTAAGAGTTGTTCAAAAATCGCTCTGAGCACTATGGGACTTAACATCTGAGGTCATCAGTCCCCTAGAACTTGGAACTACTTAAACCTAACTAACCTAAGGACATCACACACATCCATGCCCAAGGCAGGATTCGAGCCTGACACCATAGCTATCGCTCGCTTCCAAACTGAAGCGCCTAGGACCGCTCGGCAACCAGCGGCCGGCTCCGAGTTGTTGATTGATGAGTCACACGAGTCGCAACTCATTCCAACACATCCCGCACCAACTCGACAGGAGACAAATATGGAGAATGTTGAGCTGTGCTGACCCTGCCTTACGCGTTGCTTTAAAACTTGGCTGTTACTCTGCATTTGGTTTTCTGCGGTTATTGCGGTTATGCCACGGTTCTTCCTCCTTCTACGTTTAGCAGCAGCGGTGTGTTTCGATATTTGCACTGTATACCATCTTTGGTCTGGTGCTTATAGTTCCGGCTTGGCGGTGTGCAGCCAGTCGGTCAGCTGGAGAGGATCTGCAAGCAACTCTCCGGGCGGCGCAGTCGGCCGGGCCCACTGGCGGTCTCTAACAAGGGAACATCCCCATCGCACCCCCTTCAGATTTAGTTATAAGTTGGCACAGTGGATAGGCCTTGAAAAACTGAACACAGATCAATCGAGAAAGCAGGAAGAAGTTATGTGGAACTATGAAAAAATAAGCAAAATATACAAACTGGGTCGTCCACACGTAAGATAGGCAATATTAAGGGCGAAGTGTGGCGAGGAGCGCTGTGGTCTCGTGGTTAGCGTGAACGGATCCGGCACGAGAGGTCTTTAGTTCAAATCTGCCATCGACTAAAAATTTTGCTTTCTTTATTTTCGCAAAGTTATAATCTGTCCGTTCGTTCATTGACGTCTCTGTTCACCGTAATAAGTTTAGTGTCTGTGTTTTGCGACCGCACCGCAAAACCGTGCGAGTAGTTGACGAAAGGACGTGCCTCTCCAATGGGAACCGAAAACATTTGATCGCAAGGTCATAGGTCAACCGATTCCTCCACAGGAACACACGTCTGATATATTCTATACGACACTGGTGACAGCATGTGCGTCACATGACAGGAATACGTTGTCGACCCACCTAACTAGTACACTTGGCGAATGGGTAAAAAGATTCTTCTACCTGGCCCGATTTAGGTTTTCTTGTGGATGTAATAATCACTCCAAAAAAAGTGATGAAAACATAAGAGTTTGTCACATAAACTGAAAATAAAAAGTTAAAATTTTCGGTTGAGGGAAGATTTGAACTAATGACCTGTGGTTCCGCAGCTGTTGACACTAACCACGGGACCACGGCGCTCCTCGCCACACTTTGCACTTAATATTGTCTATATTACACATGGACGACCCAGTTTGTATATTTTGCTTATTTTTTCATAGTTCCACACAACTTCTTCCTGTTTTATCGATCGATCTGTGTTCAGTTTTTCAAGGCCTATCCACTGTGCCAACTTATAACTAAATCTGAGGGGGGTGCGATGGGGAGGTTCCCTTGTAAGCAGTGTTAGAGCGTGTTGGGGCTGTTCTGAGTGCTATGAGGTTCATGGCTCACCGACCCAAGACATGAGAGTTGAGTGGTGATTTTATTACCGAAGCCACATCTTTTCACGTTGTCCCATTGGTTGGTGGTTCGCTGTTGGCAGTATTCCTGGGAGCAACAGCTAGTGTTCGAGTTGGTGAAGATTTAGAAGCCGTGTGGTGGAATTAACTATGTCTGTCGGTTTGAAATTTCAAGTGCACCAGCGGAATTTTCTGCCTCGTGGCCGTTAGTGTTCCGGTTACCTGCCCTGGTCGCTGACGTAACTTCGTCACCTGTTGTCGCTGTCCAACATGGTGTGTAGTTTTTGACAGTTTAGTGTATTTTTTGTTGTGGGTGGCTATGTCTGTAACGTTTTGGCTTTGGAATTCTCGTATACTAGTCGGTGGTTAGCAAGTCGTCTTGTCGGTGGGTCCCTGACTGTCTCTTGGTTGTGTTGCCGGCGGATCGAGTATAGTTGGGCCGACATTTTGTCTCACCTAAGCAAACGTTAAGATTCCAAGGGCAGACCGAACCCCCTGGAAACTTCTGTGCGCTGTTGCCTATGCCGCATTCCTATTAGCGTTTAATTGTGTATTTTTAGTGGCTCATAGCCGATGATTGAAATATGTATGCTTGTAGTTGTGTTTTTAAAAACAAAGACCTTCAGCCATTTTAAAAGTAAGTTATTCTCAATTGGCCAAGTCTTATGTTGTCTGAAGATAAAGCTTGGGTCTTCTGCCTGTTGAAAATTTATTGTATTGTTTTTAAAAGCATCGGCCTTTAGCCGCTTAAAGTTTTAAGGATCATACTTACCAAGTATTACATTTTGGAAGATAACGCTGTGAGCTTCCTGCCTGTTGAAAATTTATTCTAGTGTATTGTCTTTAAAATCATGCACCTTCAGCCGTTGTAAGTTTTAAGGTTCTTATTTATCAAGTATTACATGCTTTCAAGATAAAGCTGTGAGCCTTCTGCCTGTTGAAAATTTATTGTACTTGTATTGTTCTTAAAATGATGGGCCTTCAGCTGCTTTAAAATTTTGGATTCATACTTATCAGGTCTTACATTACTAGGGCTTAAATACTATTTAAGGTTAAAAGCTTTGGTCCTTCTGCCTTAAAAAAATTGTTTGCAGTTTTTTCAAACAAAGGCCTTCGGCCGCGCTGTGCTTCAGCAGGTTTTTCATTGGTCATAAAGCTAGGGGCCTTCTGCCTATTGAAAGGTTATTGTAGTTATGTTGTTTTAAATTTATGGGCCTTCGGCCGCTTTTAAAAACTCAATCCATCTGACTAGTCAAGTCTTACATCGCTTGGCCTTAAATACTATTTAAGGTTAAAGCCTAGAGCCTTCTGTCTCAAAAAAAAAATTAATTGTAGCAGTTATGTTTAATTCATGGGCCTTGAGCCGTTTTAGAATTAAAGACGTTTTCTGTCGTTAGCCAAGATTAGAAGTTGCGCTGTAATGTTTGGACAACCAAATAAAGTGTTATGTTGAAAGTGTAACTGACGGCCGCTCATTCTGGACCCCTTCCACAATTCCTACTACTTATCCTGTAGTGCGGGTTTAGCAGGGTGTCTCAAATGTGTTGGCGAGGGAAGTTGACGCACATCTTGCAGAGACCCTTCAGTTTCACGGGCAGTGTGTGCGAGCATTACCCTGTTGGAAATATATATCACCATCCTGTTGTAAGAAAGGGAAAAGAACGGATCTTTCTATGTACCTAGTGCTGATTAGCGCCCCCTCCAGAAACATCAAAGGTAAGCCATAGTTGTAGCTCGTAGTTCAAATGGTTCAAATGGCTTTGAGCACTATGAGACTTAACAGCTGAGGTCATCAGTCCCCTAGAACTTAGACCTACTTAAACCTAACTAACCTAAGGACATCACACACACATCCGAGGCAGGATTCGAACCTGCGACCGTAGCAGTCTCGCGGTTCCGGACTGAAACGCCTAGAACCGAGCTCATAGTACTCCAGACGACAAGGTCTGGGGTGAGACCAGTTTTTCTTTGACGTATGTACTCCACTAGACAGCGATCATCTACAGCGACCGCGCAAATGACCATCACTTGCGTCTAGGCAGGGTCTACTTTCATCGCTGAAGATCACGACACGCTATTCCACCTTCCAAGTAGCGGCACCGGTCGAGCTGTTCACGTCGATGCTGCGGCGTGAGTGGAAGTCGAACTAGAGGTGTGCACGCCCGTAGTCCACTGCTAATAATCTATTCACAATAGTTCATGTGGACACGCCTGGGCTCACAATCCCTCTTATCTTTGCTTTGGTAGGTGTACGATCTGCCACTGTGCTCTTAAAATAAAACGGTCTTAGCTAGCGGACGTCTGTGCAGCGTGGACGTCCTGAAAAGCGTGACCACTGATACCAGCATCGTTGTGCAACTGATGCAACATGTCCAACTCATGTGGCGTTTCTCCAAAGGACCATCCCGTCACTCGGAGGGCCACAGTGTGACCCCTTGCAAACTCGCTCACTTGATCGTAGGAAGCACGAGTGCGTTTCCGTGGCATCGTGGAGTGCTTGCTTCACACTTTTGCACCGCTATGAGCCTTCTGGTTGTGAACATTACCTATTAAATGGCAGACACAGATGGCGCTCTGGTCAGTAGGCTTCTCTAAGCCACCTGTCGGTGGACGATGTTGAAACCATTATCAACACATCTACTATCCATCAGGTGGCATATGCCGTCACTGGATCAAAATCAACTTTGTCTTTCAAGGCGTACTATTTTTTTCAGGCAGTGTACACACATGAAGTCTTTACTAGATAGCAGTTGAAAGAACATTACTCAATAAAACGTCCATTGTGTAGCGCTGAGATTGTGGGTGAAGTAGTGTTTGGGCTGGACGTTGCGCAGGCTTGGACTTATTTTATACAACTATTTATTAACAAAATAACTATTTTCAAATATACACAATTAAAATAAAGAATGTCAGACAACAAATTCTACAAATGCCGCCCAGAGCGAGTGCTAATTTAAAAATATGCCTAAAAATAATTCAATTCTATAAAAACATTATATATATATATATATATATATATATATATATATATATATACTCCTGGAAATGGAAAAAAGAACATATTGACACCGGTGTGTCAGACCCACCATACTTGCTCCGGACACTGCGAGAGGGCTGTACCAGCAATGATCACACGCACGGCACAGCGGACACGCCAGGAACCGCGGTGTTGGCCGTCGAATGGCGCTAGCTGCGCAGCATTTGTGCACCGCCGCCGTCAGTGTCAGCCAGTTTGCCGTGGCATACGGAGCTCCATCGCAGTCTTTAACACTGGTAGCATGCCGCGACAGCGTGGACGTGAACCGTATGTGCAGTTGACGGACTTTGAGCGAGGGCGTATAGTGGGCATGCGGGAGGGCGGGTGGACGTACCGCCGAATTGCTCAACACGTGGGGCGTGAGGTCTCCGCAGTACATCGATGTTGTCGCCAGTGGTCGGCGGAAGGTGCACGTGCCCGTCGACCTGGGACCGGACCGCAGCGACGCACGGATGCACGCCAAGACCGTAGGATCCTACGCAGTGCCGTAGGGGACCGCACCGCCACTTCCCAGCAAATTAGGGACACTGTTGCTCCTGGGGTATCGGCGAGGACCATTCGCAACCGTCTCCATGAAGCTGGGCTACGGTCCCGCACACCGTTAGGCTGTCTTCCGCTCACGCCCCAACATCGTGCAGCCCGCCTCCAGTGGTGTCGCGACAGGCGTGAATGGAGGGACGAATGGAGACGTGTCGTCTTCAGCGATGAGAGTCGCTTCTGCCTTGGTGCCAATGATGGTCGTATGCGTGTTTGACGCCGTGCAGGTGAGCGCCACAATCAGGACTGCATACGACCGAGGCACACAGGGCCAACACCCGGCATCATGGTGTGGGGAGCGATCTCCTACACTGGCCGTACACCACTGGTGATCGTCGAGGGGACACTGAATAGTGCACGGTACATCCAAACCGTCATCGAACCCATCGTTCTACCATTCCTAGACCGGAAAGGGAACTTGCTGTTCCAACAGGACAATGCACGTCCGCATGTATCCCGTGCCACCCAATGTGCTCTAGAAGGTGTAAGTCAACTACCCTGGCCAGCAAGATCTCCGGATCTGTCCCCCATTGAGCATGTTTGGGACTGGATGAAGCGTCGTCTCACGCGGTCTGCACGTCCAGCACGAACGCTGGTCCAACTGAGGCGCCAGGTGGAAATGGCATGGCAAGCCGTTCCACAGGACTACATCCAGCATCTCTACGATCGTCTCCATGGGAGAATAGCAGCCTGCATTGCTGCGAAAGGTGGATCATGTGATGTATCTGACCCCAGGAATGTGTCAATAAAGTTTCCCCTTCCTGGGACAATGAATTCACGGTGTTCTTATTTCAATTTCCAGGAGTATATATATATATATATATATATATATATATATATATATATATATATATATATATATATATACGTAAATATACGTATGTCTCAAATATCTTCCAATCCCTGTGACACAAGGGGACAGCAACTTACAGTGAAACCAAGGTAAAACTAAGTCTTTAATTATTTGTATTGTTTAAACATTGACCTACAGTATTTTCCCTGACAAATTTGTAAAACGTCCCTAATGTCTTCCATATTCACATAATTGATAGTCACAGCAGCTATGTCGTCAGCTTCATAACCTCCTCAGTCCCTAAGTAGCATATATGCCTCATTCCAATTTTATTTTTTACTGGTTCAGGGAATCAATCACGCTTGCAGTGCCTAATTACACCTTTTACATTACACCATGAGCTTTCACCGCATCACTTTCTTTTCGTCTCCGCATATTCTCAGAAGGTAGCAGCATCTGCCTAAAAGTGCTGTTTACGGCAAAATCGATACATCTTCGAAAAATAAAAGTAGCTTGTGTTCGTTTCCAGTAATTTTGGACTAGAATGTATTTAAACGATGCTGTAATATACTGGTATATCTTACACTATCGAATAAGCAATTGTTTATTTCGTCACAACAGTATAGCGATATACTGTTTTCGATGTAACAATGGGACTACGTTTGGCAAATGACCTACATTTTCTCATTCTCGTGATTTATTTTCATTAATCATTCATTCCACATCAGTTTTTTAAATTTAGTATTTCATTTTTATTTTGCCAAAGAACAACATATTGACCAGGAATAGAAACATTTTCTTCATGAGATTTAACCTCGGGACCGAGGAGGCTATGAACGTTTTGTGGCTGCCTGCGTCGCGAGTCATTGTCTATTATCTCTTTGTTGTCACGCGTGGTTACTGGGATTTGGAGGTCTAATTTCTACAATTTCAACTTGTCGGGAGGACCCTGCCCTATTTTCATCACGACAGTTCCGATTAAATTCAGGTCTGTTGTCATGACTATAGCGTCTGTCGTCTTGTCGGTAATTTCTGTAATATCTTTCTTGTCCATTAAGTGGTGGAGAATTTCTCCCGGAATCATAATTATGAGAGGGACTGGAAATGATCGTATGGCGTCAGTGGCCGGGAGTTCCCAGGCGGGAAGTTCGGCGGCCAAGTGCTAGTCTTACTGAGTGCGACGCCACATTGGGCGACTTGCGCGTCGACAGTGGGGATGAAATGATGATGAAGACAGCACAACACCCACTCCCTGAGGGGAGAAAATACCCCACCCCTGCCGGGAATCGCACCCGGGCCCCCGTGCGTGTCGTTCCATCGCCCTGACTGGTCAGTTATTGCGGCGGACACGAGATGGACTGTTGCGTCTGAAGTCGTTTTGTCTCCCTTGATAATAATTATTCTGGTTCCCGTATCGTCTATTTCTACGGTTGTCTCTGTCATAGTCACTACCACGGAAATGTGATCTTTCTCTGTAATTATTGTTATTCTGCCAATGGTTGTCATACGAGTGGTGTCTGTTTTGGTCACGATTTGCATTATAACAGTAGATTTGTCGTGTACGGTTATTGTTTCTGTCGTCGCGAAATTGTGATGGTTCAGATGGTTCAAATGGCTCTGACAACTATGGGACTTATCTTCTGACGTCATCAGTCGCCTAGAACTTAGAACTAATTAAACCTAACTAACCTAATGACATCACAGACATCCATGCCCGAGGCAGGATTCGAACCTGCGACCGAAGCGATCGCTCGGTTCCAGACTGTAGCGCCTAGAACCGCACGGCCACTCCGGACGGCTTTCCTGTTTTCGCACCATGTGATTGTCCTTGTCGATTTCCAATTCTTGCAAAAGTCCTTGAAAAGCTTCGACATCATCTTTACAATGTAGAGCCAAAATAATATTTCTTAACTCTTCAGGCAATTTAATTAAGCAAATGCGAATAAGTTCTGAGGGGCTGTAAAGGTTTGACAAATACTAATTCTTGTGTAACATATCTTCAAAATATTTTACTGATAGTTAATACTTAGATCAGAGTTTAGAGGCCCCCACGCAGTACATACTTTTTCGGAATACATTGTGTCCGGTGTCCCCCGCACTGTTAATATGCCAGGCGCTCCGTTTAATTGGGCAGTATTCTCCCAAGTACAGTAAAATATTGCGCGGTATTTCGGTAGACTACTGTAGGCCACAGTGACGCAGTACTCCTGTTATGTAACGCTGCCGAAAACCACAGGTAATTTACTCGCGGTCAGTGCAATTGTCACACGGTCGAGTCAGTATAATCAGCATATATAAACCGCGATCGAAGTTTCACAATATCTGTAATAGGAGCACGATTCCAATCGTTGTACTGTCAAAGCAGCGTCTATCATTATCTTCGCCACCAGACGTTACAAACATTCAGTCGATGTCTGTACGTAAAAAAAAAAGTAGTACTAGTAGTTTTATTCAATTGTAGATCACTTTTACAGCGATGCTGAACATGTAATGAGATTGCAGTTTGAGATCAACATAAATTACACGATTCAAGTACGTACTTACACACTTAAAGGTCTAGTTTGACAAGGATGAATCACGTAGTCGGCGTGGCCTCATGGCAGGAACGATCCTGGCATATGCCTCAAGTAATTTAGGAAAACCACGGATGACTGGAAGAGGATTTTAGCATGCCAGAATATAAGGCCAGTCTGTTTAACATAGTGCTACCTCATTCAGTGTAGTCTTAGTGTACAAAACTTTTTTTATAAATAAGTTATTTAATAACGTAAAAATCTAGTGCTACACTGTTTATTCACATCTGACTCCCAGTCACTGGACACACTATACACTCCACACACACTTTGTCTAGTGATACAAAGCTACACACACTATCAGCTGATGTCAGGACTATGGCGACGATGTTTGGTTTCCAATGTTGTACCGCAACTTCCCATTTGCTAGCCTAAGAAACTGAGTCATCATACGAGGCCTGTTCAGAAAGTAAGCTCCGATTGATTGCCAAATTGAAACCACAGTGAACATCAGAAACGTTTTACTTGTAACAATTAGCTACACCTTTCAGCTACTTCTCTACGTAGTCGCCGTTCTGACTTAGACTTTTGTCATAGCGTTGTACCAACTTTTCAATAGCCTCATCATAGAAGGCAGCCGCCAGTGCTTTCCGCCAATTCTCCACGCTGGCCTACACCTCGTTGTCTGTGTCAAAATGTTGTCTTCAAAGACAGCGGTTCATGTCACCAGAGATGAAACTCAGGGGGAGACAATTGCGGACTGTATTGTGGGTAATCTAACATTTCCATTTGAAAACGATGCAGGAGCATCTTCATTGCCCCTGCAGAATGCGGCTGAGAGTTGTCGTGAAGACGAAACAGCACGATAGTTATGTAATGTTAGCTGCATAGCTTCAGGCGCAGTTTCTCACCAGGCCCTCGTACTATTTTCTAGACATCTTTACGCACTCACTGCGAGCTCAGAAATGAGAAGAGCGACGTGATGCTAACTGGGGTTATACTAGAGACACTACCCAGCACATCTGTGCAAAGCTTTATCGGATTTTCATAGTCGTTTCCATTTCGCGACCGATCGGAGCTTACTTTCTGAACGCCCCTCGTATTTCAGTAATGTGTGAGATGTTGAGATCAGGAAGACGATAAGATGTTAGATACATTGCATAATTTTGAAGTAAGTTTTTTTTAAAATGAAAAAAATTAAAAATTAGGGTGAGAGTGTAATTTAAATCGTATGTCTTTTATTATCATTATTATAATTTCAAAATGTCACATTTTTTACCAGAGCCGTACTCGGCGTTATCTAAGTAATCCTCCAATGTACAGAATGCATTACTTAACAGATAATGTTAACTGACTTTTTAACTAAGTTCGTTTTACTAAACTCATCACTCTCCTTGGGCAGCCTATTGTACAGTTCTATTCCTTGGTAGAAAATACTGTTCTAAGTTTTGTATTTATTCTTTCTTGGTAAATAAGTGAGTTGGAACGTAAATAGTGGAAACTACACTCCTGGAAATTGAAATAAGAACACCGTGAATTCATTGTCCCAGGAAGGAGAAACTTTATTGACACATTCCTGGTGTCAGATACATCACATGATCACACTGACAGAACCACAGGCAGATAGACACAGGCAACAGAGCATGCACAATGTCGGCACTAGTACAGTGTATATCCACCTCTCGCAGCAATGCAGGCTGCTATTCTCCCATGGAGACGATCATAGAGATGCTGGATGTAGTCCTGCGGAACGGCTTGCCATGCCATTTCCACCTGGCGCCTCAGTTGGACCAGCGTTCGTGCTGGACGTGCGGACCGCGTGAGACGACGCTTCATCCAGTCCCAAACATGCTCAATGGGGAACAGATCCGGAGATCTTGCTGGCCAGGGTAGTTGGCTTACACCTTCTAGAGCACGTTGGGTGGCACGGGATACATGCGGACGTGCATTGTCCTGTTGGAACAGCAAGTTCCCTTGCCGGTCTAGGAATGGTAGAACGATGGGTTCGATGACGGTTTGGATGTACCGTGCACTATTCAGTGTCCCCTCGACGATCACCAGTGGTGTACGGCCAGTGTAGGAGATCGCTCCCCACACCATGATGCCGGGTGTTGGCCCTGTGTGCCTCGGTCGTATGCAGTCCTGATTGTGGCGCTCACCTGCACGGCGCCAAACACGCATACGACCATCATTGGCACCAAGGCAGAAGCGACTCTCATCGCTGAAGACGACACGTCTCCATTCGTCCCTCCATTCACGCCTGTCGCGACACCACTGGAGGCGGGCTGCACGATGTTGGGGCGTGAGCGGAAGACGGCCTAACGGTGTGCGGGACCGTAGCCCAGCTTCATGGAGACGGTTGCGAATGGTCCTCGCCGATACCCCAGGAGCAACAGTGTCTCTAATTTGCTGGGAAGTGGCAGTGCAGTCCCCTACGGCACTGCGTAGGATCCTACGGTCTTGGCGTGCATCCGTGCGTCGCTGCGGTACGGTCCCAGGTCGACGGGCACGTGCACCTTCCGCCGACCACTGGCGACAACATCGATGTACTGCGGAGACCTCACGCCCCACGTGTTGAGCAATTCGGCGGTACGTCCACCCGGCCTCCCGCATGCCCACTATACGCCCTCGCTCAAAGTCCGTCAACTGCACATACGGTTCACGTCCACGCTGTCGCGGCATGCTACCAGTGTTAAAGACTGCGATGGAGCTCCGTATGCCACGGCAAACTGGCTGACACTGACGGCGGCGGTGCACAAATGCTGCGCAGCTAGCGCCATTCGACGGCCAACACCGCGGTTCCTGGTGTGTCCGCTGTGCCGTGCGTGTGATCATTGCTTGTACAGCCCTCTCGCAGTGTCCGGAGCAAGTATGGTGGGTCTGACACACCGGTGTCAATGTGTTCTTTTTTCCATTTCCAGGAGTGTATTTATTCACAACCGATACAAAACAGTTACGTGTTTGCACGTGTTGCTGTCCTTCAGTCACCAGCGTTGTGTAGAACCCGTTGCCAGCGATGTGGAAGGCGTAGTATACCGTTAGCAGAGCCTGTTCTGTTGATGGTGCGAATGGAGAAGTCTACTGCCTATCGAATCTCTGGAACAGTTCTGAAGCGAATGCCACGAAGTGGTTCCTTCATCTTCTGAAACAAATCAAAGTCACAAGGACTTAAGTCCGGGCAGTATGGTGGATGGTACAGTACTTGCCAGTCCCATCGACCGAACAGAGCAGCCACAGCTTGTGCTGTATGCGTCCGCACATTGTCGTGCAAAATGAGGGGTGGGTTGCGCAGAAAGTGTCGCCGCTTCTTTCGCAAGGTTGGTCGCAGATGATGCTCCAAAAACGACCAGCTTTGCGAAAGATGCGGTGACACTTCCTGCGCAACCCACCCATCATTTTGCACGACAATGAGCGCGCGCATTCAGCGCAAGCTGTGGCTGCTCTGTTCGGTCGATGGGACTGGCAAGTCCTGTACCATCCACCATACTCCCCGGACTGTGACACTGATTTGATTCCTACAATGAAGCAACCACTTCGTGGCATTCGCTTCAGAACTGTTCCAGAGATCCGACAGGCAGTAGACCCCTCCTTTCGCACCATCTGTTGGTGGCTCTGCTAACGGTATACCACGCCTTCCACATCGCTGGCAACGGGTTCTACACAACGCTGGTGACTACTTTGAAAGACAGTAACAGGTGCAAACATGTAATTCTTTTGATTTGGTTGTAACTAAATAGTTGTCACTATTTAAGTTCCAAATTCAAAATGGTTCAAATAGCTCTGAGCATGATGGGACTCAACATCTGTGGTCATCAGTCCCCTAGAATTTAGAACTACTTAAACCTAACTAACCTAAGGACATCACAAACATCCATGCCCGAGGCAGGATTCGAACGTGCGATCGTAGCAGTCGCGCGGTTCCGGACTGAGCGCCTAGAACCGCTAGACCACCGCGGCCGGAATTTAAGTTTCACCCCTTGTATAATCTAGCCCTTGTTACTCGGTCATGGACAAAACTGTTTGTGCAGTAATTATCAATGTAATTTTAGACGTGTATAACAGACTGATAAATATACTCAAGTGGTGTAGTTAACATCCACAGTGTTTCGAAAAGATCTTTACAGTGAGTTTCACTAGTATTTTTGATATGGCTATTTTCTGTAGTTTAGAAATTGTGTTCATATTTTGTGCGTTTGTTCCCCAGAAAATAATTCCAGACTAAGAAATAAGTGTACATACGAGTGGTATGTAAAGAGAAGACGGTGGCTGTTACATACTGAGGACAGAACTCTCACGACGTAACTTGTTCAAGACCTTCTGCTTGCGAGTATCTTTGCGTGTTCACACGACTTCAACAGAGAATTAATATTCGTTCCTGGAAAACTTGGGCTTGTTACTTAATCTAACCCCGCCCCCAAGAACCATAGACCTTGCCGTTGGTGGGGAGGTTTCGCGTGCCTCAGCGATACAGATAGCCGTACCGTAGGTGCAACCACAACGGAGGGGTATCTGTTGAGAGGCCACACAAACGTATGGTCCCTGAAGAGGGGCAGCAGCCTTTTCAGTAGTTGCAGGGGCAACAGTCTGGATGATTGACTGATCTTGCCTTGTAACACTAACCAAAACGGCCTTGCTGTGGTGGTACTGCGAATGGCTGAAAGCAAGGGGAAACTACGGCCGTAATTTTTACCGAGGGCATGCAGCCTTACTGTATGGATAAATGATGATGGCGTCTTCTTGGGTAAAATATTCCCGAGGTAAAAGAGTCCCCCATTCGGATCTCCGGGCGGGGACTACTCAAGAGGTCGTCGTTATCAGGAGAAAGAAAACTGGCGTTCTATGGATCGGAGCGTGGAATGTCAGATGGCTTAATCGGGAAGGCAGATTAGAAAATTTAAAAAGGGAAAGGGATAGGCTAAAGTTAGATATAGTGGGAATTAGCGAAGTTCGGTGGTAGAAGGAACAAGACTTTTGGTCAGGTGAATACAGGGCTATAAATACAAAATCAAATAGGGGTAATGCAGCAGTAGGTTTAATACTGAATAAAAAAAGTAGAAGTTCGGGTAAGCTACTACAAACAACATAGTGAACGCATTATTGTGGCCAAGATAGACACGAAGCCCACGCCTACGACAACAGTACAAGTCTACATGCCAACTAGCTCTGCAGATCACGAAGAAATTGAAGAAATGTATGATGAGAGAAAACAAATTATTCAGATAGTGAAGGGTGACGAAAATTTAATAGTCATGGTTGACTGGAATTCGATAGTAGGAAAAGGAAGAGAAGGAAACGTAGTAGGTGAATATGGATTGGGGGTAATAAATGAACGAGGAAGCCGCCTGGTAGAATTTAGCACAGAGCACAACTTAATCATAGCTAAGCCTTGGTTCAAGAATCATAAAAGAAGGTTGTATACATGGAAGAACCCTGGAGCTACTGACAGGTTTCAGATAGATTATATAATGGTAAGACAGAGATTTAGGAATCAGGTTTTAAATTGTAAGACATTTCCAGGGGCAGATGTGGACTCTGACCACAATCTATTGGTTATGAACTGTATATTAAAACTAAAGAAACTGAAAAGCGTCGGAATTTAAGGTGATTGGACCTCGATAAACTGACTAAACCAGAGGTTGTACAGAGTTTCAGGGAGAGCATAAGGGAACAATTGACAAGAATGGGGGAAAGAAATACAACAGAAGAAGGATGGGTAGCTTTGAGGGATGAAGTAGTGAAGGCAGCAGAGGATCAAATAGATAAAATGACGGGGCCTTGTAGAAACCCTTGGGTAACAGAAGAAATACTGAATTTAATTGATGAAAGGAGAAAATATAAAAATGCAGTAAATGAAGCAGGCAAAAAGCAATACAAACGTCTCAAAAATGAGGTCGACAGAAAGTGCAAAATAGCTAAGCAGGCGTGGCTAGAGGAGAAATCTAAGGAAGTAGCGGCTTATCTCACTAGGAGTAAGACAGATACTGCCTACAGGAAAATTAAAGAGACCTTTGGAGAAAAGAGAACCACTTGTATGAATATCAAGAGCTCAGATGGAAACCCAGTTCTAACCAAAGAAGGGAAAGCAGAAAGGTGGAAGGAATATGTAGAGGGACTATACAAGGGTGATGTACTTGAGGGCAATGTTACAGAAAGGAAAGAGGATATAGATGAAGATGAAATTGGAGATATGACAGAGCACTGAAAGACCTAAGTCGAAACAAAGCCCCGCGAGTAGACAACATTCCATTAGAACTACTGACAGCCTTGGGAGAGCCAGTCCTGACAAAACTCTACCATCTGGTGAGCAAAATGTATAAGACAGGCGAAATACTCTCAGACTTCAAGAAGAATATAATAATTCCAACCCAAAGAAAGCAGGTGTTGACAGATGTGAAAATTACGGAACTATCAGTTTAATAAGTCTCAGCTGCAAAATACTAACGCGAATTCTTTACAGACGAATGGAAAAACTGGTAGAAGCCGACCTCAGGGAAGATCAGTTTGGATTCCGTAGAAATGTTGGAACACGTGAGGCAATACTGACCCTACGCCTCATCTTAGAAGAAAGATTAAGAAAAGACAAACCTACGTTTCTAGCATTTGTAGACTTGGAGAAAGCTTTTGACAATGTTGACTGGAATACTCTCTTTCAAATTCTGAAGGTTGCAGGGGTAAAATACAGGGAGCGAAAGGCTATTTACAATTTGTACAGAAACCAGATGACAGATATAAGAGTAGGGGGACATGAAAGGGAAGCAGTGGTTGGGAAGGGAGTGAGACAGGGTTGTAGCCTCTCCCCGATGTTATTCAATCTGTATATGAGCAAGCAGTAAAGGAAACAAAAGAAAAATTCAGAGTAGATATTAAAATCCATGGAGAAGAAATAAAAACTTTGAGGTTCGCCGATGACATTGTAATTCTGTCAGAGACAGCAAAGGACTTGGAAGAGCAGTTGAACGGAATGGACAGTACCTTTAAAGGAGGATATAAGATGAACATCAACAAAATCAAAACGAGGATAATGGAATATAGTCGAATTAAGTCGGGTGATGCTGAGGGATACAGATTAGGAAATGAGACTCTTAAAGTAGTAAAGGAGTTTTGCTATTTGGGGAGCAAAATAACTGATGATGGTCGAAGTAGAGAGGATATAAAATGTAGACTGGCAATGGCAAGGAAAGCATTTCTGAAAAAGAGAAATTTGTTAACATTGAGTATAGGTTTAAGAGTTAGGAAGTCGTTTCTGAAAGTATTTGTATGGAGTGTAGCCATGTATGGAAGTGAAACATGGACGATAAATAGTTTGGACAAGAAGAGAATAGAAGCTTTCGAAATGTGGTGCTACAGAAGAATTCTGAAGATTAGATCACACAACTAATGAGGAGGTATTGAATAGGATTGGGGAGAAGAGAAGTTTGTGGCACAACTTGACCAGAAGAAGGGATCGGTTGGTAGGACACACCGGTGTCAATGTGTTCTTTTTTCCATTTCCAGGAGTGTATTATTAGCCCATCTTGTACGGTCTTACATGTGATATTTATTTATTTGCTACTTTCTTTTAGTCTGTTTTCTACATAAAAGAACAGCACATCTAATTATATGAATATAGCACATAACATTTTAACAAAATTTCAAATGTGTTGGTAATAACTAAGCATTATGCTGTTCGAGGGGGGGGGGGGAGGAGAGGGAAATTACATAGAGTATCTACATAAAAAGAAAATAATAATAATAACTAAAAAAAGTCTACACGCTACCAGTCGGTCATCTGGTGCATAGGTAACTGTTCATCCGGATTCCAGAAGACCCACGTCACTGGTCTGTTACATTATGCAGCATTGGTAGTTCACAAATTTTCTTATTTGTGATTCTGGACTCTACTACCACAAAACTACACTACACAGCACTATGCTACACAACATTAGACTATACTACTGTAATTGGTACCAGAACCAAGCTGGATATGTTATTTGTCTGCAGGGTTAGCCCCCTCCCCTGTGGTGCTATGTTTATTAAAACAGATTCATACTTAGTTACTACACACCCTACTACACTACACAACATTACACTATACCACTGTAATTTAAATCACAACCAAGCTGGATTTCTCATTTGTCTGCACGGTTATTCCCTCCCCCTCCCCCCACCCCCCCTCCCCAGTGGCACTGTGTTTATTAAAACAGATTCATGTTTAATTAATTTTGTTTGCAGTCATTGATCTATTAGCTAACCATTGTAACAGTTCGATATTTGTTTTGCTGTTGGCCGGCTGCTGTTAAGAGTTTCATTTCTTACATGTAAATTAACCGCAGAGAAATTCTAGCTGCATCATTAACTGGTATCGTGTATTTTTTTTAATTGTACCTTTAAAGTATTTCTTATCCATGAAAATATTCTCAAATAATAACTGCTGTTATTGTGTATTACAATCCTGGGATAGGGGCTGGTTGTGGGTTTTAAAATAATTGTATTTGTTGTTTTATGTATACTCGTTTCTTCTTTTAGAAGTTACCTGTACCAACTAGTAACCAGATTGTTCATGATTTTGTAGGCAGCTGCTGTCAGCATAACACAGGGACTGACGGCGTGTTGTGCCTGTTTTGTAACAGGTTTGTAATTAATGTTTATTGTTTCAGTTATTTAATTAATATAATGGATTGTATTAAAGTGTCCTGAATTTAAATTTTGTTGCCTCTGGCTTGTATTTGTAGCATTCCCGTTGTTTTGTCCTATCTCATGTGTAAAAAAAAATGGAAATTTGTGGTGAGATCTTATGGGCCCAAACTGCTTAGGTCATCGGTCCATAAGCTTACACACTACTTAATCTAACTTAAAATAACTTACGCTATGGACAACACACACATCCATGCCCGAGGGAGGACTCGAACCTCCGAGTGGGGCAGCCGTGCGGACCCTGACAAGACGCCTAAGACCGGGTAGTTACCCAGCGCGGCTTTCTCTTGTGCTTACGATTGTTGTTGTGCTGTATTTTACTTGCCTGAAGACCATTAAATTTCAATTCTACTTTGCTGATGAAAAGGGAGGTTTAGGTAAAGTACATATTATTTCTAGACCAAACGCCGTTTTTATACCTGTCATACAGTCACATCAGAAACTGAGAGTTCTCTCCTTGAGTTGTAAGTAGACTTTCTTGTGCTCCTCTCATGAGCCTGACGAATGACCCCACTCGTTGCGAGGTCGACTTCTCTCAGACATCCTGCATCTTCAAATTGACAATCCCAACGACGAACGTTTTTCGTCGTACTTGGAACAGTTCCTAAAAGCTGATGGAAATAACGCTGGACTTTATCATGGACTCACACTTATCCAACTTTTGTACCCAAAAAGTCTACTGTCGAGCGGAATGAGAGTGTAAACTCCCATTCTACGAGCATCAACATGCATTACCCTCCGGGAAAGCCAATTCCGTCGCAATGTAGAACGTTTTGTAATCATATGATGGAAGAATTATAATAAAGTAGCAAAAAATTGCAATGAAACATAGGTTCTCTAAGAGTTTCGTAGATTGTCCCTGTTTTACAGCATCTGTCCAGTGACAAATATAAATTTATAAAATAACTTCATTTATCTGAAACACCTTGTACTGATTTAAAAATAATGTAACAGGGTTTTCAGTTTCATTATGTCAATGGTTCTTCTTACCACATAACGTATACCTGGAACTAAATCAGGCTTTTTAGCTTCTTGGCAGAATCTTTCAGTGTAAAGTGTTTGACAAGCCGATGAAAAGACGTCAGAGTGTCAGCAAGAGAAATAGTGATCTTGTATGTAATTTTACAAACAAACCACAGAAAAAATAGCGTATTTTCATTGCTACGTCGGTTTCGGGGCAAGTTAGACCATATTGAGATCCAAAATATGGACATCGCCATAGTTCCACTTGCGACAGCCACCACACTGTCCAGGTTTCAAATTAAAGATGACCTAATTCACCCAAACCTGTCATATAATATAAATACTTTATCTGGAGTGTGATTTGTTTATAAAACTAGACATTAATTTTCTCCAAAAAGTTAAGTTATTATGGGTATGACATTATGACCTACAATACATCAATTTTATCAGCACCAATTTAATACTGCAAGGCCTTTTGATTTTGAGATAATTCAGACAATTCTTAAATATTTTGAAATACACTAATCCGCCAGGTGGATTCGTGCTGGGGACCGGCACGCCTTCCCGCTCGGGAAACGTCGCGTTAGACCGCGCGGCTGCCCGGGGGGCTCAAAATGGCTCAAATGGCTCTGAGCACTATGGGACTTAACATCTGAGGTCATCAGTCCCCTAGAACTTAGAACTACTTAAACCTAACTAACCTAAGGACATCACACACATCCATGCCCGAGGCAGGATTCGAACCTGCGACCTTAGTGGTCGCGCGGTTCCAGACTGTAGCGCCTAGAACCACTCGGCCACCTCGGCCGGCGCTTGTTTTAAATTACAGTTTTTTTCCTTTTCGTGGACTGGTGCCTTCCACTCACCCAAATCCCCTCGGGCATTTTCATTTTCTGTTATTTATTGTTAATTATTTCTAGCAATGGAGGTGGAAGTCTTTGCACCAAAATAGTTGTATGTATATGAGATGGTAGGGAGCTGGGGTATGAGAGTCGTTAGGTGCTGAATATAAACAAAATAATCCTTTTAACGTATTTGTTTACCACAGAGGCCAAATTTAACAACAAGGAAGTCAAGTGTAACACAAATAATTAAGAATCATTAAGGTCACGAGAACATACAAAAGTTAAAAAAATAAGTTTCAGTTTAACACATGCCGTGTCTAACAATAGTTTTGGCTACTTGTAAATCAATATTTCGAAGACCATAATGTGAATAAATATTAAACATGAAAACAACTTTCAATATAGCAGAATATTCAACTTCTATACAGGCCTTAAAATACAGGCAAGTCGACGAGCATAAGCAAGTGCCCAAAGCAACTAAAGGGGCTGAAACACAGGGGTAAATCGATGCACGGTAAGCGGCGTGGGCTCGGCCTACGCTCCGGGTTGTTCGATTCAGTACAGATTCCAAACATACCCACAGATAATACGTTAAATTTACACAACATATAAATGGAAAATAGCACATAGACCTCCAACCACGAAGCAGAAAACTAAGTCCGTCTGACCCGTAAGTACTAACTAAATAAATTACAACACATACATGGACCTTTGAACCGTAGCTAACAATGAAATATATTAAAGATACCTAAACAGAGAGTTCACGCACCAGTAGCGCAGCTAGACACATCTTCTTAGATCTAAGTTAACTGGCAATAACAAATTTTTAAAGTACCTAAACCTAGAATATAACGCACCAGTAGTGCAGGTAAAGACACATATTTTTGCATCAAGATTAAAAGAAATGAAAAAGTTTTAAAAGTACTTATACGTAGAAAATAGACGCACCATTATGCAGGTAAAGGCAATTTTTTATAGATCAACGCTAACAGGCAACGAAAACATATACCTAAAAATAGAAAAGACAAGCATCAGTAGTCCAGGCAAAAGCAAGTCTTTCTAGACCAGGTACTCTCAGACATAACAATGTAAAATGGAAGACCTATTACGATAGAATATGTAACTTGGGCACGTCCTGTTTACCGGGATCCTGATCCACGCTAAGGGCCTGGTCCAAAACAACGGTCAGCAATATGGCATATCAAATTAAATCTAGTAGCAAAATCGCAGAGTTTTTCACAAACTTTGGCGGACAATTTACCACAGACAAGAAATGATGCTCCCCGTTGTTCTTGAGTCAGGCCTATGAGAGTTAAGGGCGGTATCTGTGGCCACGTCCACTAATCAGAGATGCAGGAAACAGGCCAAGCCGAACAGCAGAGTAAGGCCCGCTGTCGCACATAGGCAAGCGGCGACTCTCCAATAGGCAAAGGCATACTCATCAAAGTAAACATCTGCCACCCAAAAGCGATGAGCAGACCTCCACATCTAGTCAGCTCAGGCTGCTATCAAAAGAGACTGCTTCCCAGACAGTCAACCTTCAGCAGAAAGACTCTTCAAGTGAGCTTCACGCGCACTTAAACCCCTCTCGAGGCGCCGCGAGGGCTCCACGTACAGACACACTCGACAAACCCCAGCTTGGTAAATAAACCCAAGACTTGCCGTAAACAAGGTATCGAAATGAGCACGCGCACCTTCAGTACAGCTGTAGTCATAAGACTCTAGGTAAGGCACTTGAAAGCGACAGAAATTGAGTAAAGAAATACAAATACGAGTAACTGCTGTTGATGGATATATATGGAAACTGCAACCAGGGAAATATGCGTCCATAGAATAATATGCGAAATTTATGTCCACTGTTCCTAGAAACTATTTTTTTTTTTTTTTTTTTTTGAGTTATCAGTCTTCTGACGGATTTGATGAGGCTCGTCTCGAATTCCTCATTCCTCTCCTGTGCCAACGTTTTCATTACAGAGTTGCAACTGCAACCCTCGTCTTCAGTTATTTGTTGGTTGTATTCCAATCTCTGTCTTCCTGAACAGCTTTTTGCCTCTACAGCTCTCATTAGTACACGGAAATATTTCCCTGATGTCTTAAAAGATGCCCTATCATCTTGTCCCTTCTTCATCTCAGTTTTTTCCTCGCACATTCTCCGGAGAACCTCCTCAGTCCTTATAAGGCCACCTACACGTCTACCTGTACCTTACACATTCTCGACTACCAGAAATGCTCCTTATGCCCGCTATAAGGTACTGAGCCGACATGCAAATGACTCCTGGAAGAAAAGTGCCACCAAAGGTAAATCCAAAAGTCGTGTGACTACGGCCTCCCGTCTGGTAGACCGCCGGGTGCAAGTCTTTAAATTTGACGCCATTTCGGCGACTTGCGCGTCGATGGAGATGAAATGATGATTATTAGGACAATACAACATCCAGTCCCTGAACGGAGAAAATCTCCGCCCCAGCCGGGAATCTAACACGGACCCTTAGGATTGACACTCTCTCGCGCAGACCACCCAGCTACCGGGGGCGGACGCCACCACAGGTGATTCATGTCTAAAGGTTTCCGATCTGATTATGGCCGCAAGACGGGAATAACAGACTTTGAACGCGAAATGGTAGTTGGAGCTAGACGCATGAGACAGTCCACTTCGGAAATCGTAACGTAATTCAATATTCCGAGATCCGCAGTGTCGAGACTGTGCCGCGAATACTAAATCTCTGCATTGCCTCTCACCATGGAATTGCAATGGCCGACGGCCTTCACTTAACGACCGAGAGCGGCGGCATTTGCGCAGAGTTGCCAATGATAGCAGAAATAACCGCAGAAATCAATGTGAGACGTACGACGACCGCATCCGTTATGACAGTGCCGTGAAATTTGGCGATAGCGGGCTATGGCACCAGACGACCAACGCGAGTGCCTTTGTTAATAGCGCGTCATCGCCTGCAGCGCCTCTCCTGCGCTCGGAACCATAAAGGTTGAAAAACCGTGGCCAGCTCAGATGAACCCCGATTTGACTTGGTAAGGGCTGACGGTAGGGTTCGAGTGTGGCGCAGACCCCACCAAGCCATGGATTCAAGTTGTCAACAAGGCACTGTGCAAGCTGGTGATGGCTCCACAATGGTGTGCGATGTGTTTACATGGAACGGACTGGATCCTCTGGTCCAGCTGAACCGATCATTGACTGTAAATGGTTATGTTCGGATACTTGGAGAACAATTTTCACACCTCCATAGGCTTCATGTTCCTAAACAACGGTGGAATTTTTATGGAGGATAATGCGCCATGTCACCCAGCCACAATTGTTCGCAACTGTTTGAAGAACATTCCGGACAGCTGGAGCGAATCATATAGGCACTCAGTTCGCCCGACATGAATCCCATCGAACACGTATGGGACAAAATCCTGTACTGGCACCACATTCGCAGTTATGGGTGGTTATGGAGACAGCATGGCTCCGTATTTATGCAGGGGTCTTACAACGACTTGTTGAGTCAATGCCACGCCGAGTTGCTGCACTACACCGGGCAGAAGTAAGTCCGACACGATATTAGGAGGTATCCCACGACTTTTATCACCTGAGTGTATACTGACCCGTCCGGATAGCCACGTGGTTAGCACATCACTTCCTGGATGCCGCGAGGCGCGCTGGCTCCGGATCAAGACCCGCCCGGTGAATTAATGCCTACCAGTCCAGATGTCATTTTTAAGCGGTTTCCCACGTCGGTCACCGAGCTGCTACCCACATCCCGCCTCATTTAAACCATTAACAAGCATTTAGAAAGGGTTGTGACACTTCCACAAGAGATAATACTGAACACAGACAGATGGAATATAAAAATTTCGTGCAAGGGGGAAGGGGTCGCGACAGGAAGGGCATCCAACCGCTGTCTACTAGAGTAACCAGATTAACGTGTTGATCCGCGAAACTACGGGATAAAGCCAGGAAAAAGAAGAAGAATATACGGTTCTACACTCCTGGAAATTGAAATAAGAACACCGTGAATTCATTGTCCCAGGAAGGGGAAACTTTATTGACACATTCCTGGGGTCAGATACATCACATGATCACACTGACAGAACCACAGGCACATAGACACAGGCAACAGGGCATGCACAATGTCGGCACTAGTACAGTGTATATCCACCTTTCGCAGCAATGCAGGCTGCTATTCTCCCATGGAGACGATCGTAGAGATGCTGAATGTAGTCCTGTGGAACGGCTTGCCATGCCATTTCCACCTGGCGCCTCAGTTGGACCAGCGTTCGTGCTGGACGTGCAGACCGCGTGAGACGACGCTTCGTCCAGTCCCAAACACGCTCAATGGGAGACAGATCCGGAGATCTTGCTGGCCAGGGTAGTTGACTTACACCTTCTAGAGCACGTTGGGTGGCACGGGATACATGCGGACGTGCATTGTCCTGTTGGAACAGCAAGTTCCCTTGCCGGTCTAGGAATGGCAGAACGATGGGTTCGATGACGGTTTGGATGTACCGTGCACTATTCAGTGTCCCCTCGACGATCACCAGTGGTGTACGTCCAGTGTAGGAGATCGCTCCCCACACCATGATGCCTGGTGTTGGCCATGTGTGCCTCGGTCGTATGCAGTCCTGATTGTGGCGCTCACCTGCATGGCGCCAAACACGCATACGACCATCATTGGCACCAAGGCAGAAGCGACGCTCATCGCTGAAGACGACACGTCTCCATTCGTCCCTCCATTCACGCCTGTCGCGACACCACTGGAGGCGTGCTGCACGATGTTGGGGCGTGAGCGGAAGACGGCCTAACGGTGTGCGGGACCGTAGCCCAGCTTCATGGAGACGGTTGCGAATGGTCCTCGCCGATACCCCAGGAGCAACAGTTTCCCTAATTTGCTGGGAAGTGGCGGTGCGGTCCCCTACGGCACTGCGTAGGATCCTACGGTCTTGGCGTGCATCCGTGCGTCGCTGCGGTCCGGTCCCAGGTCGACGGGCACGTGCACCTTCCGCCGACCACTGGCGACAACATCGATGTACTGTGGAGACCTCACGCCCCACGTGTTGAGCAATTCGGCGGTACGTCCACCCGGCCTCCCGCATGCCCCCTATACACCCTCGCTCAAAGTCCGTCAACTGCACATACGGTTCACGTCCACGCTGTCGCGGCATGCTACCAGTGTTAAAGACTGCGATGGAGCTCCGTATGCCACGGCAAACTGGCTGACACTGACGGCGGCGGTGCACAAATGCTGCGCAGCTAGCGCCATTCGGCGGCCAACACCGCGGTTCCTGGTGTGTCCGCTGTGCCGTGCGTGTGATCATTGCTTGTACAGCCCTCTCGCAGTGTCCGGAGCAAGTATGGTGGGTCTGACACACCGGTGTCAATGTGTTCTTTTTTCCATTTCCAGGAGTGTATAAAGCTCATATACCAGAATTATGTTTATAAAGAAAACAGTTTTCACGTTTTGAAAGAAGGAAGGAATATTAGGGCGTAACGTTTCCTCAACAACGAGGTGCCACGCGGGATAGCCGTGCGGTCTTCGGCGCCTTGCCAGGTTTCGCGCGGCTACGGCCGTCGGAGATTCGAGTGCTCCCTCGGGCATGGGTGTGTGTTTTGTCGTTAGCGTAAGGTAATTTAAGTTAGATCAAGTAGTGTGTAAGCCTAGGGGCCGGTGACCTTAGCAGTTTGGTCCCACAGGAACCTACCACAAATTTCTAAAACAAACGAGGTCATTGGAGTAAGAGCACAATCTCGGATCAGGGAAGGTTGGGAAATGAAATCGGCCGCGCCCTTTGAAAGGAATTGCGCTTTGATATGTGTAGAGAACGCGCGCATATAGCACTAGAAGAGGCAGAAGAAGCTACGAACAGCTTGTGTCATCTACAATTGCTCATAATTCTGGCCTTTTATTTAGTATAAAAACGCGTCTTTTGTACATGTACCGTACGTCGATACACAGGTGTGGACCATATTTTATTTTACACGTATTTCAAAGTACACTTTGTCAAGTAGAAGACATGTGATTATTAAATTCCGAGTTTTTCTTTTGATTTGCAGGTTTTCTGTTGTGGATTCTGAAGATACGCTCATCAGTAAAAATTTCTTGATTGTGTCTGACAGAAAATAAAATATTGTGACTACTTCCGGTTGCAAAATTTTTGGCATTACAGTTCTTTCTCGAACACCTCCAGTCCTCTTCATCAGCACCCCACTTTAAAGGCCCTCGACTTTTCTACCTGCCAGGCAGGTCGCAGAATTCGGACAGGGGGACTAGTGGACCTTTTCTCGACCTTTCCTGTGCACAAGTTCCACTGGACACTGTTGACAGAAAACCGTAGTTGATCTTCATAGGACACAACAGATGAAACACATTACTAAAAACATTGATTGGACGTTCATCGGATAATCTTACAGATGAACGTAATGACCACGAGATTTCGATAAGTAACTGACAAAAAAGAGAATAAATTTCATCTCAGAGCTGTGTTGCAACATCACGCAATATTTAGACGCACTTTCAATTCTGTCATTTCAGCAGCTGTACATACCTGGAAAACTGTAAGTTCAGACCAAGTACTTCAATAGACTGGAGAAATTAGTAGTCAAACGTAAGTAGAGAAGTAGCTTGATGCACTTAGACTGCTTTATACAAATTTGCCAGACCCGAGTCAGGAAAGCCTTAAGCACGACACTGTGTGATCTTGATCTTACGTCAGTTAGATATCAGTAAACTTCCGATTCTTCAAAGAATCGAGCTGCTATGCCCTTTACTATTATTATCATTACTATTATCTTTGTTATTACTAAAGTGAACTATTAGTTTCGTTATTATTGTTGTTGCCAATTATTGGCTCTGAGCACTATGGGACTCAACTGCTGAGGTCATTAGTCCCCTAGAACTTAGAACTAGTTAAACCTAACTAACCTAAGGACATCACAAACATCCATGCCCGAGGTAGGATTCGAACCTGCGACCGTAGCGGTCTTGCGGTTCCAGACTGCAGCGCCTTTAACCGCACGGCCACGTCGACCGGCCAATTATTACTATCATTATTAGTGTCCTTCAGTATTTATTATTATTATTATTATTATTATTATTATTATTCCTGTGAATGTTTTTGTAATATCTTCGGTATGTGTTGATCCTGGTCACACGCAAGAAGCGAAAAAAATGGTTCAAATCGCTGTGAGCACTATGGGACTTAACTGCTATGGTCATCAGTCCTCTAGAACTTAGAACTACTTAAACCTAACTAACCTAAGGGCATCACACACATCCATGCCCGAAGCAGGATTCGAACCTGCGACCGTAGCGGTCGCGCGGGTCCGCAAGAAGGGACTTTAATGCTCAAATCTGGTCTGGCTAGAAAAGCAATAAATAAATAAATAAATTGCGTGACTGTGTTAGATATTTAACTTCAGTTGTGTATGCGTGAAAAGTTTACGAGAAGTTTTAAATTATGCATAAAGTTTGTTGAAGTCGGTAAGTGTTCTTATTATGAAACAGTGGATGAATACAATGTGGATAACTTGCGCTTCATGTCAAGTACAGGATGTGTTTTTCAAACATGTCAATGCTTACGAAGTGATATCTACAATGATATAATTTTGCAGAAACATTCAGTAGTATATGTGAATACTGTCTGAAAACTGTGTTGCGTATAAGTCGATATTATAGAAATGATAAATTAAAACGTCATGTCTCATTGAAGTTTGACTGCATGAACAGCGAAAAGTGGTTAGCGATAATATTCTTTTTCTTTCCCCAATTTGTGGCGGTGTCAGCGGAGAAATGTTTCTCAAAGGTTTGAAATTACGTGTAAAGTTTTGGGGAAGTAGCTGAGAGCTACTGCATGAGTTTAGTCCGGGTACTTGCGAGACGTCCGTTACTCTGCCTCGAGACAGACATACATTTTCTAACTGTAACAATTTTCTTAGTGTGTTAAGCTTTTAATATAAGACTACAGCTCTTAATGAGTATATTATGGCAGCATTTTAATTCATTCACTAATTGCGCCGAATATTGATAATCAGAGTTTTGTTGCCCCTTCGAAGCCGTTAGATAGGCAACATGCAGTTCGTATCTGATCCCGGGATAGCGGCTTCGTAATGTAGATACTGATTACGCCTCTTTATTCGTTTAAACAAGGTTTAGCAAAAACGCGACTAAATAAAAATAGGGCATAAAATAGAGAAATGAACATCGTAAAATGACTGCGTTCGATACTTGCGACTTCCTTACGCTCGGTGACTCCCCGTTGCGAGCTTCTCCCCAACAAACAAATGCAACGTAATCTAGAAAAATTATTGAGATTCTCTTTCCCATTCATTCGTGGCTGCGAATCTGACTTCAAGATAAACAGCGTTCCGTAGTGATGAACGATGGTTTGTGACATAGCTTAACGAGGAGAAAACCCATCGACCATCGATAAATGCATACTATAAAGATGTGCAAGATGACAAAGACGACATAGAATCAGGACAAATGTTATTTATACTTCTTTTGAGGAATTATACGGACAGGAGGAAAAATAGTAATTTTTTTATGATATATAAGATATTATATAAGTATTAAGTTACATTACACTAACAGTATTTCATATCCTGATGAAGGAACTTTTATTAATGGTCAAACATTGATTCAGAATATTACGATCCAAAACCAACTTCTACTACTATCGAGAACTATGGTATAGTGCAATCTTAAAAATGTTTGCTTTTTCCTTGAACGTTGTCAGATGCCAATAAGCCACAGACATTTTCTTGCTTTCCACTTATAATGGAAGATTGTGACCTCTAACGCTCATATCCGCACGAAAACATACTTTCATCTGCATGTAAAACTGCACGTCTTAGCTCGAGAGACATTTGAACCTATTCAGGGTCCAAGAGAAGAACTTTGGCATACAAAGAGACAAAATATCGATATAATAGGATCAAAACCTCGCATAAGACACCAACAGCTTGCCAGCCTATTGTTGTGTACTTCTTTGTGCAACATAAGCTCTACGAGAGAAGGACTGTGGCTTTTGTAACATTACAATGTGAAAAATCATAAGTACAGCTGCAAGATCATCATTTCTTCATTAGACTTCACTGTGTGCTATACAGTCGACTTTCTGCACTTAAATACAAACCTATGTTACATTATGCTTGGCGAAAGGCAGGTCATGACACTGACATATGAGTGTCATTATTTGAAAACGTAAAAGCCATTGATTAAAAGCTGCCTTTCTGATTGATTCATTCTTGTGCAAGTCCGGAGCTGCTAGACTATTACAAAGACCTTTTTGTACCAACGTTATCAACTGCTGAGAATGCTACAGACTTTGGCTGGTAATGTGAAGGTATGTCTGTAGGCAATATATACAAAGTATACGAACTGACCAGTGGGAAGCCCACGTGGCTTAGTTGAGGAGTAGCGTGCCCCTTTCAACGTGAGACAAAGGCGCTCTGTTTCCGGCGTTTTGCTGACGAGTTTCTCTCTCGTGTATTCGGCTCCTTTCATGTTCTGGATCTTAACACATATTTGAGCGAGCTTGTGAACGCTTTGTTCTCAACTGAGATTACGTTTCGATTACCACTCCCAAGTTAAAAAACTACGGGGTTAATGGTGTGATCACGGCATACTCATGCAGCTTAGGGTAAGATTTTGTCTGTAATGTTGTCAGATCTATAGATTTACCTTCAGTCGTATACAGAATTAAATTACGTTGATTAAATACAGAGATCTCGTTCCATGCACCTGGCACAGCATCGGTAATTCAATTGTCCATCTGTCAGGTTACCATATGGTATTCGTTATATTCCATTGATTCAAATTGCTCAGAGTATTCTAGAGTGTACTGATATTTCCTTTATTCTTATTGTCATGCATCGTGGAATTGTATACCAACTGGTCAATCATTGGGCAAGTGTAAATTACGTGTTTGTTACAGCTTACTGGTTGACCTATTAATAACTAGTAATTTCACTAAAGCATTTTCGATTTATTTTTATTCCCTGACTCATTTATGAATCTTACGATTTCTGATCTGCACATATGGGCTGTTAAATTCATACTCGAGACAGTACTTGGTTTGAGAACAGATTCTTGAATGTATTCTGTCTTCAGCAAAATTACTAGTTACAACAAACGACATTTCTATCAGCATAACAAATTTTGAATTCTTAACATGCTTTTACAGCCAGGAAGGTAATTCAGTGTCGTTGAAACTGCGGTTAACGTTGTTCAAGACTGTATTCTGCGTAGCTGTTATACAGGGTGGTCCATTGATCGTGACCGGGCCAAATATCTCACGAAATAAGCGTCAAACGAAAAAACTACAAAGAACGAAATTTGTCTAGCTTGAAGGGTGAAACAAGATGGCGCTGTGGTTGGCCCGCTAGATGGCGCTACCATAGCTCAAACGGATATCAACTGTTTTTTTTTAATAGGAACCCCCATTTTTTATTACATATTCGTGCAGTACGTAAAGAAATATGAATGTTTCAGTTGGACCACTTTTTTCGCTTTGTGATAAATGGCGCTGTAATAGTCACAACAATATGGCTCATAACTTTAGACGAAGAGTTGGTAAGTTTTTTAAATTAAAATACAGAACGTATGTACGTTTGAACATTGTATTTCGGTTGTTACATGTACCTTTGTGAACCTATCATTTCTGAGAACGCATGCTGTTACAGCGTGATTACCTATAAACACCACATTAATGCAATAAATGCTCAAAATGATGTCCGTCAACCTCAATGCATTTTGGAATACGTGTAACGACATTCCTCTCAACAGCGAGTAGTTCGCTTTCCGTAATGTCCGCACATGCATTCACAATGCGCTGACGCATGTTGTCAGGCGTTGTCGGTGGATCACGATAACAAATATCCTTCAACTTTCCCCACAGAAAGAAATACGGGGACGTCACATCCGGTGACTGTGCGGGCCATGGTATGGTGCTTCGACGACCAATCCACCTGTCATGAAATACGCTATTCAATACCGCTTCAACCGCGCGCTAGCTATGTGCCGGACATCCATCATGTTGAAAGTACATCGCCATTCTGCCATGCAGTGAAACATCTTGTAGTAACATCGGTAGAACATTACGTCGGAAATCAGCATACATTGCACCATTTAAATTGCCATCGATGAAATGGGCGCCAATTATCCTTCCTCCCATAATGCTGCACCACACATTAACCCGCCAAGGTCGCTGATGTTCCACTTATCGCAGCTTCAGTCTGGAACCGCGCGACCGCTACGGTCGTAGGTTCGAATCCTGCCTCGGGCATGGTTGGGTGTGATGTCGTTAGGTTAGTTAGGTTTAAGTAGTTCTAAGTTCTAGGGGACCGATGACCTTAGACGTTAAGTCCCATAGTGCTCAGAGCCAAGTGAACCATTTTTGAACTTGTCGCAGCCATCGTGGATTTTCCGTTGCCCAATAGTGCATATTATGCCGGTTTACGTTACCACTGTTGGTGAATGACGCTTCGTCGCTAAATAGAACGCGTGCAGAAAATCTGTCATCGTCCTGTAATTTGTCTTTTGCCCAATGGCAGAACCGTACACGACGTTCAAAGTCGTCGCCATGCAATTCCTGGTGCATAGAAATATGGTACGGGTGCAATCGACGTTGATGTAGCATTCTCAACACCGACGTTTTTGAGATTCCCGATTCTCGGGTCTTTTGTCTGCTACTGATGTGCGGATTAGCCGCGACAGCAGCTAAACACCTACTTGGGCATCGTGATTTGTTGCAGGTGGTGGTTGACGTTTCACATGTGGCTGAACACTTCCTGTTTCCTTAAATAACGTAACTATCTGGCGAACAGTCCGGACACTTCGATGATATCGTCCAGGTTACCGAGCACCATACATAGCACACGTCCGTTGGGCATTTTGATCATAATAGCCATACATCAACACGACATCGACCTTTTCCGCGATTGGTAAACGATCCATTTTAACACGGGTAATGTATCACGAAGCAAATACCGTCCGCCCTGGCGGAATGTTACGTGATACCACGTACTTATACGTTTGTGACTATTACACCGCCTTCTATCACAAAGCGGAAAAAGTGGTCCAACTAAAACATTCATATTTCTTTACATACTACACAAATACGTAATAAAATATGGGGGTTACTATTTAAAAAAACGCAGTTGATATCCGTTTGACCTATGGCAGCGCCATCTAGCGGGCTAACCATAGCGCCATCTGGTTTCCCCCTTCTTTGTAGTTTTTTCGTTTGATGCTTATTTCATGAGATATTTGTCCCGATCACTATCAATGGACCACCCTTTATATCGTGTCCTTTTGCCTAACGTCCACCCAGACGTTACGCTTTCAGTGTGAGGTTGTGCATCATCATTGCACGAGGTCTGCCTATAAGGAGAGTCACACACCGATGACTCATCATAGGTAATTACAAAGTGTAACGTGACCTTAGATTCATTCAAATATTCTTTTCTTTTCCACTGCGCAATGAAAACATCTCTAACTCTTAAAAGTTTCCGATAAACAGTGGTCAGATAGCATTAATTACTCTTAGTTAAAAGTTTTTTACAGCAGGGTGTGAGGTAACGGGCTAGTTGTGGCGCCCTGAAAATATTCCAAGTTCGGAGTTGGCGTGGTTGCGCTGGGGCCTCTCAGCGGACCGCGGCTCGCCGGCGGTGGCGTGGTGCCGAACATCAGCTGGGGTCCAGGCCGACCACGTGGCTGGGAATTCCTTGGTGACGCTGTGTCGATGAAAGAGACTTGTATGCCAAGAGAGCCAAAGATGGCGGACTTTGTGAAACCATTATGGCAGACACTTCACAGTTCGTATAGAAATTAATAGTAGCCAGATGAATCACGATACCTCAAAAAGAAGCATGTACATTACAATTATTTGCACGACGATTCTGACGCTGTAATCAGATTTTCAATATCTTTATAAGTTTAAAGTTCAGTATCTGACAATAGATCATAGAAGTAACACCCAACAACGAATTTCCAAAATCTAAACGGTTCATCCGATTTTGTCGATCGACATGTCTTTATAAGGCTATTAGTGTAAACCTAGATTGGTATAAATTACAGGCATGTAACTTGAATGGTACAAGAGTTATTGGAGGTCAAAGTGGCCAATTACTATCGATCACGTCAGGCCGTAAGTTCTCCACAGTTATACGAAAAAGTGATAGCAGCATGCTTATAAATATATTTATTCGTCTGTGTTTGTTTATTTCCGATATATACTATACATGAAGAAATTGGTCAAATATTTACTGTGTTTTAGAAAGCACAGAGACTTTAGGCTAGTGGCCTACCTTCTGTTTCTATTCCTTTGATATATGTTTATTTAATTCGTTTGTGTATTTAATTTATGTTTCAGAGCGTGTTTATGGTTCATCCGTAGGAGTATTTATTTAATTTCAAGTTATTTAAATGTAAATCCAGTATTTCGAATGTGTCTCATTATGTCTGTCAGTGTGTGTTGGCTTGGAGACAGGGTGGGAGCGCTCTAGCCAATCACAGCGACTGTTTCCGAAAAGGACACTTGGAGAGACGTATGGAGGTTGGGCAGGAGCATCGTTTCCGGAGAGGGCACAGGGGAGTTCTGGACAGTACCGGACAGGACACGGAGAGTCCTGGACAGTACGGCGCGACGGACGCACAGTCGCGGGAAAGACTTGGAGAGTGGAGCAGTTTGTGTGTGGTCACGGGAGATAGAAATATTTCGTAGAGCCGACTTGTGCACTGGTGAGATTTCTGTGGCTTCTGCAGTGAAGACGTAGTATGCATTTAGAAGTGAATATCTTGCGAGCTATGTTGTTGTTCATAACTAATTACGTGAAGTAGGAATCTAGTTTTCCCTGTTATTCAACTTATATTTTATTTAATTGCTGGACCATCGACACCAATAAGACTTTTACAGTAGTAAAGTAGCATTCTTAAAGGTAATTCTGCTATTGTACTCATCGTTTAAAGTCGTTAAAATAGTACCTACAGAATTTATTTAATTGCAATTTTTCATTAATAAATATCTATATTACGTTCAAAACTCGTAGAGTGATGGGAACCTTCGACCATTCGATTCATGTCTATATTCATATTGTATACTGTATAATCAGCACTATTTGGCTTGTAATGCGGCAACTACGTATCCCAGCACCTAGACAACGAAACGAGCCAAAACTTTTAATATTTCAGCTCTGTGTCTGAGGGTAAGTAGTTGAGGGCCACACCACATCATTTTAATTTGAAAGTCTGCAAGGGGAATATCTTCAGAGCGTTTCAGTGAAGCCACATGCGTTATTATTTGGTTTAGTTCGAAACAAAGGATAAGATTGTTTCAAATGTAATTAATGCAGCGTTCGACACTAGGCTACTTGAAGCGAAGTGATGTTGAAGGTGACAAAGTACCTTCAGTCAGATGTGCATATTTTTTGTTCTACTTTGCTTTGACCATTTCATTGAAGTCTCACAACTGCAGTTTGAAAACTGAATAGCTGTGGGACACTAGTAGAAAGAACATGTTGTTCACGTAGCGTAATTATTTTAAGCAGAGGGAAGTATAGCAGTAAGTCACGACATTGAAATATGTGTATTTTTGAATCTGTTAAATCACCATTTTGCTTCTTCGCGTTGCCAAAGCCGCTGTCATAGACCTTGAATAGGTAATCATTCAAATGTTTCTAGTGGTAAGACACGAAGTTTACTGTTTTTGGGATGAGCAATTAACTTCTAAGCACATTTTCGTGCTGTTCTGAGCGTTCGAAGTCACGAACTTCCCTTGACAACAGACATCTCGCTTTTATATGATAGAGTTTTCTACGCTCAAGAATCTTCGCTACGAGTGTTAGGCACAGTCCTCCACGTTCTTTGAGGGAGAGAAAGATGTTAGAAAAATTATAAACACCTTCCACAATACGTAGCAAAAATGTTCTTCAAAATATCCAATCTCAGACTTACAGGCATTTACCTCACTTAACTAGTAACTTGATACCAAGAGACTAATCCAATAAGTTTAAGAGTGAATTAAAAACAGTTTTGACTGCAATAAAAAGTTTACTGGCAAAGGTAACGAACGCAACCTGTGCATCTGACTTTCGTGGAGTCACAACACTAGCTCCGTTGTCCACTTTGTTAGCTGGGTGGTAACGTGCTTGCCTCCCGTGCAGCGGGCACGGGTTCACTTCCGGGGCGGGTTCGAGATTCTCTCCGCTCGTGGACTGGGTGTTGTGTTGTCCTCATCATCATTTCATCCTCAGTACCGGCGCGCAAGATGCCCAATGTGGTGTCCAAACCTCTGCGGATGGGGCCTCCAGACCAACAATGCCATACGCTCATTTCATTTTACCTGCTCCGTTCACCTACCGTCATGCTATAAATGTTCTAAAGACGGTCACATTCTGGCCGAAATCTGTTACTAGTGCAAATAAATGTTTATTGCAGTTAACAAGTTTTTAATCAGTTTATGAAGTATTTTACCTAGATCGCTGATTTTCTCCACGAGAAATGTTCTCAAAAATTATTAATCTGCAAAGTGTCAAAGCGTACTTCATTCCACTTCTAAAACGCATCCTGTTTACTGTCATCTGTTCTCAAACGTAGCGAGATAACAGTGTCTGGCGTCAGGCAGGCAAATCAGAAGTCAACGCCAAACTGCAGAGTTCCATCGATCCGAAATAGTCCATTACCAACAAAAACACTTGCAAAGAGAAGTGCCCAGATGCTTTGGAAGTTACGTAATGTAATTACATCCGACCAAGGGTTACTTCAGTCCTAGTGATCTTGGCTGCGGCCGTAGCTAGAGAGAGAGAGAGAGAGAGAGAGAAAGAGATAGAGTATAATCGCAACCGTACTACTACTACTCTTCCTTAGAGGTAATGAAGGAAAGGAGGGGGAGCGGGGTTGGGGAGCTGGTATATGTGTATAATGGATCACACTATTTGACACAGGTCCATGGTTCTATTTCGTACGTCACCGGAACATGTACTTAAAACATGTATGAAATTTCCCTTTGAATGCCTAATTTACCCTATTATGAAAACTTGAAGATGTGTTTCGCCTATGTGTTGGCACAGACTGTCTCACGGAGCGGGTACCAAATCACTTGTTTCCAACCCAGCACATACTAAAACGAATTAAATCGTCAACGAATGACACAATCGTATTCACTTTCCAACAGTACGAACACGCTGTTGGTCCCTTGTTATTAAAACGTTCCACGTCACTGGAATTGGATCCATCCAATGGTTCAGTTGGGAAGGATGGCATAAAGACGGTGTATCCTCTCCTGATGACTGACGCTCGTTAACCTGGATGGTGTCACTGACACTGAAATCAAATCCGAGCTGTCTGTTAGACACTTCAGTAAATGTGCTGGAAAACTATTACGTATTAGACTGAACAAGTAAAGATTATTGTGTGTAGCATGCCCTTAACAGTTTGGATTTAGAAAAGAGAAACTAGCGGGTGATATTGTAAATAAATTAATAACTGCAACAAGAAAGACTCCATATAGATAAATATCGGCTATATGATAATGAATGTGCTGGGAAATTGTTACGTAGCAGACTGAACAGGTAAAGACTACTGTGCATAGCATGCCCTTAACGGATTGGCTTTAGAAAAGTGAAGCTAGCGGGTGATTTTTTAAACTAATTAATAACTGTAACAAGAAAAGCTCCATATAGATTCATATCGGCTATAACGACAGACGCTGTTGGGACGGTTAATAGCTTCTATTTACCAGCACTTTTTCATCACTTGAAGTGGTTGATTTGACCTCAAGCTATGTGTATATGGAAGAATGTTGTTAATTCAGTGGCACAAGACTGTGATGTCCAGAGCAGCGCTCAAAGATGACCATGCTATGTTGTGACACTGTGCTTCAAGAGGTGCGCCACTGGTGACAAGGTGAAAGTCTTTCAGCATTCCTTAAAATATATTTCCTTAAAAGACCATCCCTTAAAAGACTCACTAATGAGGCACAATAGTTTACCTATAAAAAGATAAATTATCCACATATTCAACGTCTTTCTGTACGAGTGATTCAATGTCAGCGCTCATTTATGAAAAGTGGGAGATACAAACGGGTAAAATCAAATACAAAAATAATAAGCTGAGCCAGGGAGTATTATAGGCTGCTGTTACAAAAAATACCATTGTATCACGAAGATATTTAACTTCCATCTGGCCTCAAAGGCTGTTACTAATACAGAAAGCACAATAGAATGTAATAACCAATACTCTTCAGGTTATCAAGATCTTGTGACACTTCAAATGATACCTGTAGTTCATCCACTCGACTTACAGATATAGAAGGAAGTAGCGACGTGCTGGCTGAAGAGGAAGGACCAAGTTCAGAACCTCACACATTTTAGACCCTAGAACGGAAATGAGCAACAACTCGGACCCTCTTTCTCTGGCAGTAACCTTGGTAAGACATCTAGAAAGGAAGACGAATGCAGAAGTTCTTGAAATCATCACTTGAACTCCTCGCCGGCCGGAGTGGCCGAGCGGTTCTATGCGGTACAGTCTGGAACCGCGCCATCGCTACCGTCGCAGGTTCGAATCCAGCCTCTGGCATGTATGTGTGTGATGTCCTTAGGTTAGTTAGGTTTAAGTAGTTCTAAGTTCTAGGGGACTTATGACCTCACCAGTTGAGTCCCATAGTGCTCAGAGCCATTTGAACCATTTTGAACTCCTCAAGACGAACTTTCTGACAAGTCACGGGTCACGGTCAAAATGCTATGCTTGCAGAGAATATGGTACTGCACAGCATAAATCACTCGACATGGAGTTCCATGTGATAAGAAAATTGTATATCACGAGCAATTCTGGTACATCTTAAATCTACATCTATACATCTCACATGGTGTGTGGCGGGGAGTACTCTTACTACCACTGTCACTTCCCCCCTTCATTTTCCAGTCGCTAATGATCCGCTGAAAAAAGACGATTGCTGGTAAGCCTCCGTGTGAGCTCAAATCTGTCTCATTTTATCTTCATGTTATTCTCATGAGATATGTGTAGGAGGAATCAGTATATTAGTCGGCTGCTCTAGAAACGTATGCTCTCGACATTTTGTTAGTAGACAGCACCGTGTAGCACAATGCCTCTCTGCTCTCGACATTTTGTTAGTAGACTGCACCGTGTAACATAATGCCTCTCTTGTAGCGTCTGCTACTGGGACTGAATGACTAAATGTACACATGAGGGAGTGCGCTGCTCTTCTTAGGAGCTTCTCTGTTTCCTGTATCAGTCCAATCTGGTACGGATCCCAGACTGACGAGGAATATTTAAGTATAGAATGGGTTTGCCGGTCATTGAGAACACCAACCTTGTAAATGTGGGAAATGGGGCGCCTTGAGAAAATACCGGGTAAGTCGATATCAGTGTCCACTGTGTATGCCGGGAGTGCGACGACTGTGTTGACTGGATGCACCTGGCGGCAAATCATAGCTCACGTCAGCACGAATGACGAGTGCGGCCTGTCTTCAGAGGCAATCGTCGGTTCCTACAAGTGGCTGTCTGCTTTGTCCTCGAGTGCGTTTGTTCACGCTCATCAGGTTTGAAGCCGACTGGAAGACTTAGACCAGAGAGTCACACGATTCAGTAGCGAGCTGGATTGCAGATTTATTGACCTTCGCTAACGGGTGGAGAACTTCTCTATTTATTATCTTGTCAGAAAGTCGCTAAAATAAAGTATTTCTTACCCACCATCTCTCTTTCCATCCGTTTCCTACGTCACCTTCCTTACTTGTTGCTGTAGTGATTAAGATTAAATAACTAATTCACGGCACTGTAAACAATAATCTAATGCCACGGAATAACGACTTTGTAGAAAACAGGAGTTGAAAACTGCGTAAAGCATTCTGATACGGCGTACATAATTTCAATCTGACGTCATTCAGTACTGAAAGGATTCTCCTATTCTTTCTCATCGTGAAGTTGTGGTGTTGGAAACGCCCGGAAATGCTCGTAATTTTTTTGTATAAATGGTGAGATGCTTCCATAATTTACAATTACAGATTTTCTCAAGACAAAAAATACTTTTCTATTAATTAATTCTCACAACTATAAACTAATGGTGACGGAGTAGAGAAGTAGCACTGCCTAATGCGGAACTGCGAGGCTACGAAACTCGTATTAAATCCAAACATTACTGTGAAATGTAATGATAACACAGAAGGCGTCTCATTTATAGATGGGCTACGCAATCGAAAACGGTAATTCGTGAAACTAACACATTTTGATACTTTTTCCCAAGACCAGACAGAAATGCCCAGTCAAGCACGTCTGCTAACATACCCATTTCAGCCACAATTGATTCGAAAACACTACTGCTAGCAAAAAGTCTCTGTCGTGTCTACCACCATACTACCCAGAGAACGGTCTCCTCCTTTTCCTTGTATCTGTGTCCCGCATCTGTGCAAAGTCGAAACGATTCCTGTTGGATTTTGCAAGGTTAATTTTAACGGATGGCTGGATGTCCGTCCTATCGCCACGCGGCTACAGCCCAGGGCGTACACGAGGAAACCAAACTGCCTACGTGTAGTATTTATTTGTGTAAAAGTAAGCGAAACTAAGCGAAGATTTTCTGAAAGGCTACGAATCGTGTAATGTGGTGGGACGTGGGTACCAGCCCGGCGTTCAGCTAGTCGGATGTGGCAAACCACCTAGAAACGACATCCAGGCTTGCCAGGACACCAGCCCTCGTCGTTACGCCGCCGGGCAGGCTCCATTCGGGACCGGCGCATCTGCCCGAATATACACTACTGGCCATAAAAATTGCTACACCACGAAGATTACGTGCTACAGACGCAAAATTTAACCGACAGGAAGGAGATCCTGTGATATGCAAATGATTAACTTTTCAGATTATTAACACAAGGTTGGCGCCGGTGGCGATACCTACAACGTGCTGACATGAGATAAGTTTCCGACCGATTTCTCATACACAAACAGCAGTTGACCGGCGTTGCCTGGTGAAACGTTGTTGTGATGCCTCGTGTAAGGAGGAGAAATGCATACCGTCACGTTTCCGACTTTGATAAAGGTCGGATTATAGCGTATCGCGATTGCGGTTTATCGTATCGCGACATTGCTGCTCGCGTTGGTCGAGATCCGATGACTGTTAGCAGAATATGGAATCAGTGGGTTCAGGAGGGTAATACGTAACGCCGTGCTGGATCCCAACGGCCTCGTATCACTAACAGTCGAGATGACAGACATCTTATTCGCATGACTGTAACGGATCGTGCAGCCACGTCTCGATCCCTCAGTCAACAGTTGGGGATGTTTGCAGCAGCATGGACAATCAGCTTGGAGACCATGGCTGCGGTTACCCTTGACGCTGCACCACAGACGGGAACGCCTGCGATGGTGTACTCAACGACGAACCTGGGTGCACGAATGGCAAAACGTCATTTTTTTGGATGAATCCAGATTCTGTTTACAGCATCATGATGGTCGCATCCGTGTTTGGCTACGTCGCGGTGAACGCACATTGGAAACGTGTACTCGTCATCGCCATACTGGCGTATCACCCGGCGTGATGGTATGGGGTGCCATTGGTTACACGTCTCGGTCACCTCTTGGTCGCAATGACGGCACTTTGAACAGTGGACGTTACATTTCAGAAGTGTTACGACCCGTGGCTCTACCCTTCATTCGATCCCTACGAAACTCCACATTTCAGTAGGATAATGCACGACCGCATGTTGCCGGTCCTGTACGGGCCTTTCTGGATACAGAAAATGTTCGACTACTGCCCTGACCAGCACATTCTCCAGATCTCTCACCAATTGAAAACGTCTAGTCAATGGTGGCCGAGCAACTGGCTCGTTACAATATGCCAGTCACTACACGTGATGAACTGTGGTATCGTGTTGAAGCTGCATGGGCAGCTTTGTACCTGTACACGCCATCCAAGTTCTGTTTCACTCAATGCCCAGGCGTATCAAGGTCTTTATTACGGGCAGAGGTGGTTGTTCTGGGTACTGATTTCTCAGTATCTATGCACCCAAATGCGTGAAAATGTAATCACATGTCAGTTCTAGTATAATATATTTGTCCAATGAATACCCGTTTATCATCTGCATTTCTTCTTGGTGTAACAATTTTAATGGCCAGTAGTGTATATACAGACTGTACGCTGCTAGGATTATAACGTAGTTTTAAGATCCAGTATCTGGAACCCATTGTGTATGCACACTGTAAACTATTGGTGTTATAACACTGTTTAAAGCTCCTCCAGATGATATCTACTCTCAGGTCATAATACTATTTCCGTTCTGAATGCATGTTTGTTTGCGTCATCACTGCCTTCTCTCTTATCATATTATTTTGTTTTTGTTTTTCAACTGTTACTATGGTTGGGGAAGAAAAGGAAAAGAAGATTCGCAAGCATGAAGAACATCCTATCTTTAAACCTTTCGAAGCTGTAAAAGCGCTGTTAAAACATACAAACTTCCTAGAACAACTCTGATAAACAAAAATTCTAAAAAATATCCCGTTAAAACACAGATGTGCCCTTCGTGTACACTTGGTGAAGAATGTAAAGCTCAGGTAGTTAACCCTACAATCTATATAGAGGGTCTTGGAGGCCCTTGAAAGTCTTTCTTTTAATACATTCCTGTGTTCTTGATTTGATTTCAGACTCCTTTCAGTATTCTTCCGCTTACCCTTTAGAATCCCTGGTATCAAATCTGAGCTAAACTGTTTTTCAGTTTTTGTTGCATAATTCAAAATACTGTTATTGCATTAATTGATAAGCACTGCTTCACAAGCCTCTTACAGTTATATTTGTCCTAGTAGTAGTAGTAGCAGTAGAATAATAGCACAAGTAATAGTAATTACCTTCATTTACTTCAGATGTTGCTATACCATTGAGCTCTTTACAATCACATGTATTATTGCTGAACAGTATTGTTGTTCTGTAGAGTTATTGTCACCGTCATGCTTGTTTTGTTTTGCATCAACTATTGCTCGAGTGACAATGGCTTTATCAAGAAAAACAAGAGTCAGTAAGTCCAACTGCAGCTAATTTTGAAAGTGCATTCCCTTAGTGGTTTGAAGAAGCTGATTTCTGTAAAAAAGGAAATATTTTTGAAGATATAATGAACTTGCCGATACGAATTTTCTGGGAGGTTACAGTATTTTAGATATTATTATTCACCAGAGCCTGAAAATGAATTTCCACATCGACCACTCAGAGATGCCAGCACGTACATTAGTTGTAATGGAGCCCTTTGGAATTTAGATCCTCCTGCGAATTATTGTGCAAAGCACCTAGTCCGTTTCGTGGATTGAAAACCAGTAAACCTAAACACGTCTGGGAGCTTTTCAGCTCTAAGGAAATACTAGATGAACTCATCAACTGCACAAATATAGAAGGCAGAAGGGTGGCTGCCTCACATGGTAAAACGTGGAAAAACGTTACATTTGCTGAAATGGGCGGTTGTCTTGTTGTTTGGTTGTGTTTAGAAGGGTTGGGATGTGTCTGTAAGAGAATTCTTCTTCGATGGAAAGGGAAATCCTATGTATAAGGACACAATGTATAAGGACACAATGTATAAGGACACAGGGTATAAGGTAGATAAAAGGTTTTGATGACAGACGCACCCATGAAACTCGATATGCAGACGACAAACTTGTGACCTTGCAACTGTTCGCTTTGTATGGAAACTGTTTCTGGACAAGTGTAGAAACAGAATGATTCCTAACGATTCATTCACAAATGCTGAGCAGTTACTCCTATACCTTGGGTGGAAGATGCAGCTTTAGGCAGTACATGCCCACTGAACCCACCAAATATGGCATTAAAATATTTTGGTTATTAGATGCTACATCTGCACATGCTTTGGCCAGAACTGTTACGCAGGAAGGATGCCACATGAACCTACTCAGAAAAATCGTGGAGAGAATACGGCGAAAGAGCTTACTAAAGGCATACAAGGATCGTCCAACTTCTTCACTAAGATTCAGCTGGCGGACGAGATACTACAGAAGCAATTGACAGTGGTGGGGACCATCGAACACAGTAAATCAGAAATCCCCAATGAAATGAAACTGTCCACCTCAAGAGCAATGCATTCCTTGGTATTTGCCTTTAGAGATGAAATCACGATCGTGAGCTCTGTTCCGTAAAAGAAAAAAAAAATCAGTAGTTCTCATTAGCACAATGCATCATGACAAAGACATCGATCAAACCTATGCATAAAGAATCAGACATAATAAAGTTTTAAAACTCTACAAAGGGTGGAATAGATAAAACGGACAAGAAGGTTCGATATTACAGCTGCAAGAGACAAACAAGGAGAAGGCCATTCACATTATGGGTGGATATGATGAAAGTTACAGCGATGAAGAGTGAAATTTCATTTTCAGTTCATCGTCGGACAAATCATAGCGGAAGAACCTAAAGACGACGTTTTACCTAAGAGGTGTAGTAGAGGAAATGGTAACACCACTAATGGAGCTTCGAATTCACATCCCTAATCTCCCAAAGAAAACGACTGATGCCATGCACATACGTGGTGTCCAAAAGACATCGCTGAACTAATTAGTTATATCAGGGTAAAAAAAGGAAGGCGTAAATATTGTCCACATAACACCATAGGAAAAGCGCCATGAGATGTATGATATGTAAAAACAATATCTGAAAAAAACATTGTGGATCTTTTTGCTTCTTGTTTGTCAGATGCTGTAAATTAAGAAAAATGCAAGATCTGTGAAAAGTGTATAATATGTGTCTGTGGAAATGTAGCTTATAATTCCTGTTATTGTGAACAATAAGGATGTTCAAATTCAAGGAATTGAACTTAATAACTCTTATAACACGTAGAACTGCAACTTATAAGTGCATTAATATCATTATTTGCAGATGTTGTATGTAAGTGATTTGCAACTGATCAAAATAAACTCTTAGAGTTATCTACAAAGATTAACAAAATATCACTCAGTCCCACAGGATTCTTTAAGTAGCACTCAGAAATATTTCAATATGTTAATAAATTTTTAAAAAATAAATTCAACTTCAGGAGACAGGTATACGAAAAGAGCACAGTTTAAAATAAGAACAGTACCTCACAGGCATTGCATATTTGTGCATGTGTGGTTCCAACACCATGTATCCTAGGGTTAAGTTCATCTATGAAAGTCAACTTATAGAATGCGTCCACAAACTAGTCGCAGAGTAAAAACTGTATACATCATTCAAAAACTGGAAACCCACCACGAAGTGAATATAATTGTTTCTGCAAAGGCATCCAGGCATTACACGAAGAATTCCTGCGAATTCCTCCATCAAAGCACAGTGGTACTGATAAAACATCAATGAAGGAGCAGGTACCATACATGGTGACATCAAGAGCTTAGAAGGAGTACCATAAAAAAAAACGAAATATGGCTGCTACTAGTGTGTTGGGTAAAAAGTAAAGAATGTATGAGAAATGACAGAGATAAATAATGCACTTTTATTTGTACAAATGTATGTGCATATTTGAATAAAATATTTTTATGATAAAACTTCTTTTTTTTCGCTTCTCATCTCCTCACTGGATGGAGAATACGACAAGCTTACAAATTAAGGCAAGCATACAAATTACTTGAAATGCTGTATATGGAACCCACACATTTTTTTGTAAGCACAGCGATATATGCAGCACTTCGTTACAATTTTACTGTAACAAGACAATGTATGGGGCAATTCGTTACAGTTTTTATGTAGGAATCAATGTCAAACGGCCTACACTGTATGGTAGAGTAAGTTATCATTATCAGCAAAACGTTTTCTACTAAAGTATAAAACTAATATTCTTGCATGAGGGTCAATGTAATGTTAGGCTGACTGAAAAGCTCTTGAAAGCATAGCACCCCACATTATTTACCTATATAGATTTGTATTGTTGTAGTTTAGTATGCTATTTCAGCGAAGTGTCATGTAGTCTCCACAACATGACAACATAAGTGTCATTGGCAGCAGAAGACAGTAAATGTTTTGAGCTGCAATCGAAAGCTAATACCCTACTTTGAGGGGTCACTATAATATTTGGCTAACAATGATATCAGTCTTAGCTGAACTAAGATGTGGTTGTGATAAATTTAATTATAGGAATAACATTGTTTATTTTGGTACTGAAATCAAATTATACTCGTTGACAAGTGCATTGTAAGTGTTGAAACAGATCAGCTGTATCGTCCATGTATATTTGCTAATGTTACTGTACAAATTTTTATGTATCTTGACAAATTTTATGTCTGGCATAAAGATAGAACTATGCTTGTCAAGTAACCTGTAAGTTATATCACTAATGCAAATAAGTGAGCCATGTGTATTTTCATAAGAAATATACACACACTATATGCATGTGAAAATATTTAATTTTTGGGACCACTGCATCTTGTAAATTGCGGTATCAATATCGAACTTTAGTCTTTGGCATTTGCTGTTTAACCTGTAAGTTTTATATGAAATGCTATTATGTGCGCCCAGCGTATTTTTTTAATGTTACAGAACAATTAGATTACAACAGTAAACCCATATGTGTCTGGTACAGAGAATTCTTACTTTTTTTAATATTTTGGTGTAAATACGAACTTTTCTTCTTGATCAGAGATAATCGTACTTGGAAATTACGATAAGCAACCAGAGTATGTTTTCATCACCGAAATCTATATTTACTTCATAAATAATTTTATTTTGTTGCAAAGATTGTGTTTTCCGACTTCCAACTTTTCACTATGTGTATGTAACCTTGTTCATCGCTTTCTTTGAGGATGTTGTATGTTTATATTCTGATCATATTGAATATATTTCTGTATTAAGAAAACATTTGGGCTTAGTAGTACAACAAATTAAAAATAATATCAAAATGACTTCTTCCTCCTAAAATTATATGTGTCCAGTTGGATTACCTACAGCTGTGTTATGTGTTTACATCTCGTATTTTCTAGCATTATGATTAGATTTTGGTATCAATTAGCAGACAGTTATGGAAAAGAAAATACATACAGTCTGTAAACGTTTTGGAGAGCATTTGCACTGTAGTTACAATTGATAACTGTTGCAGCTTTCCTCAGAGTTGCTTTTTGTACATATCCTTGAGTAGCTGTAGATCTAATGCAATAAATATTAATATTTGTCAGTGAATAACATCGATTTTAGTTCCCTCCAACAATGATGCTTGGCAAGGTGGAGCATTACTGAAAAACTTTTCAAAATGTCAAGAGCTCGGGGTTCAATCTCCGTACCGCGAGTGACACAGCCTATGATCGAAATCCTAACACCGTTTAGACATTGTGACAGATATTTTCGACGTGGATATACAACTGGAATAGTTGACAACGATTTTGTGTGTTTCTGATGTATTTTTGACATATGTTTTAGTCTCTGTGATACTCTTACACCCTTTATGTATTTTAATGATCATTTTAGATGTAAAAAATCTTGTTGTGACACTTGGCATAAATAATTAATTTAGCGAGATCCGCTACAGTTGTAGTAATTATTTATTCAGACCCTGACCGGTTTCGAGATTTTAAAATCCCGTCTTCTGGTGTATGAAACATACAAAGGAGAGAAGGGAAGAAATAAAATGTGACGTGTGTAAAACCAAAAGGCAGGCTGCCGAAAAAAAGTTACTTACTTATTGTATTTGCTGACACATAACATGAAGTCAGGCGAGTCAGCGCAAGAGCTCGTATCATTGTATGTTGACAGAACTAGAAAAAAGAGGAGGACCCACTAATCAAACTGGCCTAGAAATGTAACGTCCGGGTGGTAAAAATTATAAATTTGTGGTAAGATCTTATGGGACCAAACTGCTTAGGTCATCGGCCCCTAAGCTTACACGCTACTTTAATCTAACTTAAACTAACTTACGCCATGTTGACTATGTACTTCTCTTGCACAGTGGTTCCAGCGAACGTGTCTGACAATTTAAACAAGAACCTCCGACGGGAGGAGCCGTGCGGACCGTGACAAGACGCGTAGACAGCGCGGCTACCCCACGCGGATAACGTCCGGGTGGCGGGGGACGTGGTAAACAGAAGCCAAGTACTCACACTGTCCGCCGCCGGGCAGCTGTAGGATTGGGACGCCAATCACAACTGAGTCGAGGGCCATACCGGAGGTCTGAAAGCGGGTGCGGCGCAAGCACCAATGGTGTTCTCCAAGAGCGACATCAAACCCTCATTGACTCCTTGGACTACTAGCTAGCTAAAGAGCTGCATAGTTTTCTCTGGAAACATTACCAGTTTCCTACTACGTACGCCCTAAAAAACAGGGATGAACTCATTGGTCACTTAGATAAGGTCGTTATTACGAGTGACACATATCTAGCTAGCCTAGACGTTACTATTATGTATACCAATATGCCAACTAAGGAAGGGGTTCCCATCATTGAGAATAAGCTAGAACAGTATCTTATCTTCACCATCAAGTTACTGACGAATTTACATTTCTCAAGCTAATATTGATCATAATTATTTTTAGTTTAATAATATAGTTTACAGGCAAACTGAGGGGCTGGCTATGGGCTCCCCACTATCGAGTATAAACGCCACTACTTTTGTTAGTCATATTGAGCTTCAGTTCTTTCCGTCCCACTCAGATCCCTCTTGCAGCTTAGTGCGTTACCGACGCCATGTTGACGATGTACTTCTCTTGCACAATGGTTCCAGCGAACGTGTCTGACCATTCAAACAAGATATAAATAACGCTCATCCGAATATACAATTTAGACTCGAACACCACAACAACTTCTATTTGTTATATTTTGGTCTCCTTGTTACCTTAAAATACAATAAAATTGCGTATGGAATTTATAGGAAGGAAACAAATACTAACAGTATCATTCACAGTTCATCCAACCACCCACACAAATATAAGATGGCAGCATTATGGGCTGTGTTGCAGTGAGTCAACCAAGTACCGCTCGGTACGCAAGAAAGTTAACTGAAAATTATTAGATACTCAGCACACACTGAATGATATTCTATGCAAGCAATAGACTTGCTTTACCAACAGATATAGCCGTAAGAGGCAAAACGATAATGATCACGAGATCACTCTCACACCTATCGTTAAGGATACGGCATGCAACGTATATTGTAAAATACCATATACACACTGAACCAAGTGTGCCTATAGTTTAGACAACACGAAACACGTAACTACAAATCACGCGCACAGTCAGGTGTCTATGAAATTAACTGTAATGTCTGCCAATATATTTATGCTGGACAAACAGGGCGTACTTTCGCTATTCAGTTCTCAGAACACCAGAACTTAAGTAATTCGAGATCTGCCTTAACTAACTATCTACAAGCAACAAGCACTCTATTCTTGACATAGATAGTAACTTAAGTATCCTCCAGAGACAGCCGAAAGGCCGATTCCTTAACTTATTGGAAAAAAATGAAATTTTATGCAGAATTCACTATATACACTAAAGGAGCAAACCATGTTGAAACGTTCAGTTCTGTTAACTTCACGTTTCTAAAATAATACGTCACATGTTCAAGCCTATTTCTCTAAACTTTCATTCGTTCATTGTTTCGCCTTAATCATCTTTCTATATTAGTATTATTTCGTCTAATAAAGGATGCTTAGCCCGATCGTGTTGTTACGAAAGTACTGGTTAGAAGGACAAGTAAATTACTTAATGCCACCATCCCCGTCTTTTTTCTTGCTTTCTCCTCCGTCGCGTGTCGCTCCCGTCACTAGTCGGTTGAAACCATCAAAAATACAGGGTGTTTCAAAAATGACCGGTATATTTGAAACGGCAATAAAAACTAAACGAGCAGCGATAGAAATACACCGTTTGTTGCAATATGCTTGGGACAACAGTACATTTTCAGGCAGACAAACTTTCGAAATTACAATAGTTACAATTTTCAACAACAGATGGCGCTGCGGTCTGGGAAACTCTATAGTACGATATTTTCCACATATCCACCATGCGTAGCAATAATATGGCGTAGTCTCTGAATCAAATTACCCGAAACCTTTGACAACGTGTCTGGCGGAATGGCTTCACATGCAGATGAGATGTACTGCTTCAGCTGTTCAATTGTTTCTGGATTCTGGCGGTACACCTGGTCTTTCAAGTGTCCCCACAGAAAGAAGTCACAGGGGTTCATGTCTGGCGAATAGGGAGGCCAATCCACGCCGCCTCCTGTATGTTTCGGATAGCCCAAAGCAATCACACGATCATCGAAATATTCATTCAGGAAATTAAAGACGTCGGCCGTGCGATGTGGCCGGGCACCATCTTGCATAAACCACGAGGTGTTCGCAGTGTCGTCTAAGGCAGTTTGTACCGCCACAAATTCACGAAGAATGTCCAGATAGCGTGATGCAGTGATCGTTTCGGATCTGAAAAATGGGCCAATGATTCCTTTGGAAGAAATGGCGGCCCAGACCAGTACTTTTTGAGGATGCAGGGACGATGGGACTGCAACATGGGGCTTTTCGGTTCCCCATATGCGCCAGTTCTGTTTATTGACGAAGCCGTCCAGGTAAAAATAAGCTTCGTCAGTAAACCAAATGCTGCTCACATGCATATCGCCGTCATCAATCCTGTGCACTATATCGTTAGCGAATGTCTCTCGTGCAGCAATGGTAGCGGCGCTGAGGGGTTGCCGCGTTTGAATTTTGTATGGATAGAGGTGTAAACTGTGGCGCATGAGACGATACATGGACGTTGGCGTCATTTGGACCGCAGCTGCAACACGGCGAACGGAAACCCGAGGCCGCTGTTGGATCAGCTGCTACACTAGCTGCGCATTGCCCTCTGTGGTTGCCGTACGCGGTCGCCCTACCTTTCCAGCACATTCATCCGTCACGTTCCCAGTCCGTTGAAATTTTTCAAACAGATCCTTGATTGTATCGCTTTTCGGTCCTTTGGTTACATTAAACCTCCGTTGAAAACTTCGTCTTGTTGCAACAACACTGTGGTCTAGGCGGTGGAATTCCAACACCAGAAAAATCCTCTGTTCTAAGGAATAAACCATGTTGTCTACAGCACACTTGCACGTTGTGAACAGCACACGCTTACAGCAGAAAGACGACGTACAGAATGGCGCACCCACAGACTGCGTTGTCTTCTATATCTTTCACATCACTTGCAGCGCCATCTGTTGTTGAAAATTGTAACTACTGTAATTTCGAAAGTTTGTCCGCCTGAAAATGTACTGTTGTCCCAAGCATATTGCAACAAACGGTGTATTTCTATCGCTGCTCGTTTAGTTTTTATTGCCGTTTCAAATATACCGGTCATTTTTGAAACACCCTGTAGTAAGCCTTTGATCAAACAGTATATCTGCTTCGGCACCTGCTCGCCGACGTCTGATGTTCTGCAGTACCACAACGAAGTACGAGTAACAGTAAGAACTCCGTTCATGGGAGTCCGTAAGGGGTGGCAGGGGCAGGGGGTTGAGTGGGGAAGTAGCAAGAGGATGCACTTGCCCCCTCCTATGATCGGGGTACCACTTATTTATTCATTACAGAATTGTCCTGAATTGATAGCTATTATTATCTGTTACTGCCCTAGATTCCTGATTTAACATTGGCGACCATGACGATAAATATGCAGCTTTGGGGTTGGGTTGATTTGGGGGAAGAGACCAAACAGCGAGGTCATCGGTCTCATCGGATTAGGGAAAGATAGGGAAGGAAGTCGGCCGTGCCATGTCATAGGAACCATCCCGGCATTTGCCTGAAGCGATTTAGGAAAATCACAGCAGAAAGACGACGTACAGAATGGCGCACCCACATTGGCGACCATGACGATAAATATGCAGCTTTGGGGTTGGGTTGATTTGGGGGAAGAGACCAAACAGCGAGGTCATCGGTCTCATCGGATTAGGGAAAGATAGGGAAGGAAGTCGGCCGTGCCATGTCATAGGAACCATCCCGGCATTTGCCTGAAGCGATTTAGGAAAATCACGGGAAACCTAAATCAGGATGGCCGGACGCGGCATTGAACCGTCGTCTTCCCGAATGCGTATGCAGCTTTAGCAGTCACTATATATCATGGGTTTTTCTACTCAAATGAAACTATGGCGATTCCTTGGTGGAGTTGTGGTTTCAGCACTGACCTATAGTCAAGTTTACAGAAAAATTCGGAAGTAATGTCTTCAGCCTTTTTCTGGTGCTTACTCGTCCAGCCCTTGCCGAGCTGCAGAAACGGTCTAACAACCAGGCTCACTGATTCTGTCGTCGATTGCCAGCATGAACATGGCAGCAGCGTACGTGAATGTTATTCGTCCGCAGTTCTCGTAAGAACGTCCCTTCTCGATGATGCATAACGCAGTCACATCAGTAGTTTACTTGAGGAAAAAGAAAATCCATGATGGCTTGCTAATTCTGCGCTCAATTTTTCATGACACAGCTTTTGTAGTACACTCGAAAGAGCACAGCCATGCTGTATTGTAATGTTGTGTATCTATACTTATCCCGAACGCATTATGATTACATCACAGCTGGCATGCTGCACAGTAATGTGACAAACTAGAGAGACGATGATTACCTTGGTGTAGTCCTATGCTGCTACAAGCTGATTCTACCGGCCAGTTGGGGGGTGGTTTTGGACTATTTACCACATTCATTTAGTTGTATATTGACTCTGAGCTACACTTTACGTAACCAACCCAAACAAATGTAGCTTTTAGAAGCCATTATATTCAACTTCATTTATGTCCGTCGACACTAGAAAATATAAATCATGAAACGAATGCAGTAAATCCATTAAGGTGAACAGATGCATTTTGTAAGCAAACACAGTCTTGTAGATGGCATCAAAATTGAATAAGCCTTTTATAAAGTTAATTCCTTTTTTCTCCACTTCGAGGGTTATTGATGTGGCATTTTTGTTGATTCCCTGGATTTAATCATCTCAGGATGTAATTTCAGATCTTTGAATCAATAGTGTGGCGTATGGCATTCATATTCATATCAATAAAATGAAAATGTAAATTGGATACACTCATGAAATATTATTACTGTTACGTATCAAATTGATCTGTCCTAAAAGTACTGTAAACTTTGAATCTTGCCCGTTCTTGAAAAAATTTTGACTCCATAGTCGATCACGAATGCGTTGTGCAAGTGGCAGCTGCGTGAACCAAGGACACAGTTGCCAGAACGCTACCAGCTCATCTGCACTTTTCGTACGAGAAGAAATTGTCTGTCTTACTTCAGGAAACGAATCCACCAATCGCTTGAAGTGAATTAGGGAATCTACTAACCAGAATATGGCGACCAGAGAGTGATTCGCTACTTTTTCCTCAAAAACATTACTTCCGGATCCTAATCATTGGCCACCTTGTTCGACTGCTAAATATAGTGCTATATTCAGTGCTACAGTCAGCTGAGAACTGAAACAAAATACGACGAATGCCGGAACGAAATTAGACGTGGGACATTCGAATCGTCGCTAAAGCAATCGTCTCATTAATAGGGATGTCAGATAAATTAAGTTTGTGGATGACAGTTCATTACCCGTATCGAACGGAAGGAGTTAATTACAGCAGTCACTGTCAATTATGAACTGACAGTGAGGTGATATCTACAAGTGGACTGCTTTGAACATATGAGTAGTAGCCTCATTCATGGAATTGAGTTAGATGTACGAGTGGCGCATATTCCGAATAAGAAATGTAGCAGTGAATTGTGATATGTCTTACTACTGGTTTTTGACATGAGGCCTTTGTGAGGGACCTATACCGTCCCACATTGTATTAAACATGGACACTTAGCCATTCCTCTTTTATTTAATTCCTCATAGGATTGTCTTGCTTACTATTGAGCTATTGAAGCGACCTTGTGAAAGTGTGTCAAGTGCACCAATGGCCACTAAAACTGCAACACACACCACGCAGGCGGCATGCAACAAATGTCAGTTTCGCATGAAGTGTACTACACCTATGGAAATGGAAATTAATAACATCAGTATAACGACACAAAGTAGGTAGCAGTAACACGATATACAAGGTGAATCACCTAACACTTGCAACGCAGATATTGCAGAAATGGCAAATGCTATTGATTGCGGTTTTCACAGAATGGATAGCAGTCAGGGGCTCTTATTGTTATCCAATCAACAGATTGTAATAATACTTAAAGGTTGTATTTTTTGTGCAAACATACATTTTCAAATGAAACAATGCTTACTTACATTAACAAACTAAAAGTATGTTAAATTAGATTGTCACTTCATTACCCGTATCGAACGCAAGGAGTTAATTACAGCAGTCACTAAAAGGTTAGTAAATTAGATTGTCAGTGGCGTTTGTTGCAGGATTCCAGTGGGAGTCATTTACGAGATAGCGTATTTTGAGAAGTTCTACACAGACACTTGTACAATACCTGTGGTAAGACACACTATAGGACAACGCAAGTGCATACATTAATTATGTGGCTTCTGACCAGTAATGAGACAAATGATCATCATAGGGAGCGGCAATACACGCTTCCAGTCTGGTATGGAACGACTGCTGCACACGTGCTAGCATTTCAGTGGAGATGTCCGAGCAGGCAGCGGTAATACGTTGTTGTATATCATCGGATGTTGTTGGTATGTCCTTGTAGACAGCGTCTTTCAGCTTTCCCCGCAGAAAAAAGTCCACAGCCGACTCATCCAGGGAACGAGCCGGCCAAGGTACAGATCCTCTACGTCCAGTCGAACGATGTGGAAATAATTCGTGAAGAGGTGCCTTAGTACTTCGTGCACTATGGGCTGGACAGCATCCGTGGAAGATGGTCTGTTAGGAGGCTGCGGTACTTGTGCGCTTTCAGTGTTCAGTCTATGAAAAACGGACCTTTAAGGGGCTACGGAAAGGCTCAAAATCATGAAAAGTTCAATTTTTACTATTACCTTTTAATAGATATATAATTTATTCAATTCCGAAGACAACAACTATTTTTAAATTTTTTTAAAAATGTGTTCTACATGGGCGTGACCCACTGTGGCACTGTTAAACTGCTGTCAAATGGTGTTATTATTAACGTCCGTGTTCATCAGGTACATTTTAGTGATGTGAGATAAAGTATGTGTTGTGGCTAACCTGTGATGGTTCAATATATATCGCTAGTGTGATTGTCGATTGTTTCATATTTATTTACTCTGTCGTTATCTCGAAAATATTCGTAATTAATTCTGTTTCTTGAGTCTCTGTTTAATAATGAGTAAAAGTAAAGTTATTAGAAATCCTCTGAAGGCTTTTAAGAAAAGGAGAAATGTTGGAAATCCAAAGGTATGTGTTATTACTGTAAACAATAAAGACGATAACCAAGTGAGTGAACCTAACCTCTCAAGTACACCTGCCCATAGCAGTCAAAGTGGGAAAGAAAATACTTCACAGAAGAAGCTTGGTTCAATGAGTGAAAACTACGAATGTTTTATGGGCGAATCGGATGTGAATGAAATATTTGATAGTCGGTTCGCAAAGGAATTTTTTCAAACTGTGTAAGATGTATTCATTGTAGTGAAGTTGGTCTGGAACTCTCCATAATAAAGCACGTAGGACTTGCTAGTGAAATACGACTGAAATGTGATAAGTGTTCATACAAGACCACCTTTTGGAACAGTGTTGCAGTAACTGCAACTGAAGAAAATGGTAGCAAAATCTACGAACACAACATTAGATTTGTTTATTCCTTGCGTTCAGTTGGTAAGGGTGCTACTGCAGGTGCAATTTTCTGTGGCATCATGAATCTTCAAAATCCCCCAACCAAGTTTACGACCTATAATAAATTAATAGGGTCTAAAGTAGAAGATGTCTGTATAGAATCTATGAAGAACGCTGTGGAAGAGGCAGTAATGGAAAATAATGGTAACAGAGATTTGACTGCAGCGTTCGATGGTACCTGGCATAAACGGGGACACACATCTCTTCATGGTGTAGTATCTGCCACCAGTATGTATACAGGGCAAGTTTTAGATGTAGCAGTAATATCAAAGTATTGTAGATGTCCACAAAAATATAAAGGTACACATGAAAATAATTGCAAAGCTAACTATAGTGGCAGTAGTGGAGGAATGGAAGTGGCTGGTGTTGCCAGTATATTCCAGCGTTCTGAGGCGTGTGATAAAGTGCGATATGTTAATTACCTTGGTGACGGTGATTCTAAAAGTTTCAAACATGTTCAAGGACTGAAGCCCTATGGTGATTATGTCGTAGTGCAGAAATTTGAGTGTATTGGACACGTACAGAAGCGAATGGGAACAAGACTTCGGCGACTGAAAGCTTCGTACAAAAAACAAAAACTCAATGATGGTAAAGGGTTGGATGGGAAGGGAAGGTTAACTGACAGTGTAATTGACAAAATACAGAACTATTATGGAATGGCTATTAGGCAAAATACACAAAGTGTCGACGAAATGAAGAAGGCTGTTTGGACTCTTTTTTTTTTCATACTTCTTCAACCGATGAAAATCCCCAACATAGCTTGTGTCCCAAAGAAGAAGACAGTTGGTGTAAATATAACAAAGGATTGCTAACTGGTGAAGTGTACACTCATAAGCATAGTCTGCCTCATGCAATAATGGAGGTGATAAAACCTATTTTCAGAGACTTAGCAGCACCTGAACTGTTGAAAAAGTGTATTCACGGAAAAACTCAAAACCCCAATGAAAGTGTAAATAGTGTTATATGGTCGAGAATCCCCAAGACTGTATTTGTTGGAATAGAAACACTTCACTTTCGTGTGTATGATGCTGTTGCGACTTTCAATGATGGCAACATTGCAGGGTGCAAGGTATTTAGAAATATGGGAATGAAGATAGGTTCTAACATGGTACGAGCGATGCTTGCTTTAGACAAGGAACGCCTTCGGGCTGCAGGCAGGGCTGTAAAGAGTCTTGAAATACAAGCAAGAGTAAACAGGAGGAGGAACAAGAGGAAGCTGGAGGAGGAGTTTGCAGAGGATGAAGATAATCCATCCTATGGACCTGGAAAGCACTAAAAAGTTAATCCAATCTTTGTCGTTCGATTCCCAAAACTTTTATTTTCTCATACTAATTACATGTTTTCTAAGGATCTTCCAAACATATTTGTTTCAAACTTTCAGTAAATGTTACACAGTACCTTCTGCATAATTTAACACAGCCTTTTTCCAAAAAACTGTATATTTTTGAATATATAAATAAAAAATTGCAAAAAAATGTTTTGAATTTTCATTACAATTGAAAAAAAATCATCTTTAATAACTAAACTAAAATTTTGTAAAATCCCTGTGTTAAGTTGTAGCCCATAATCCAATAAATAATCTGTAAAAAGTTCAACTTCCTACCTCAAATACTTTGTGAGGAAAGATGTAATTTATAAGCGTTATTTTAACATTGCAAGTATAGGGCGTTCCGGAGCCCCTTAAGCCGATGGTTCACCGCCTACACTCCATGGACGTTGGCATTCCAAAGGGCACTGTCATCAGATAAACAAGATAAATGATTTATCTGGAGTATCCTCTATTAATGCCCAAGTACAGAATTAAAACGATTCTATATTGTTTCCATGTAGCTCTTGATGGAGAGAGATGCGATATCGATGGAACCTAGGTCGATGGAGAAGTAGGTCACTTGTCTGAGTCATGCCACTTCCTCGTGCGATTACGAGGGAGATAACGTGTGTATCTACTGCAACAATATCAAGAACATTAATTTCCTCCTCTTTTGCTGTCACTTGTTTCTTTCTTTTACATTGTCTAGATCTTACACTACCACTTACACGTAACTGGTTGAAGAGGTTGATAAATAGGTGCCAAGATACTTAACGTCTGTTGGGATATCTTCCCACACACACCGTACAAGAATGAATTGCATTCTTCCTGCACTCTCCATACACCATGTGCATGTGAGCTTTTTCTGCGTTGGTAAATCCCATCTTCCACTCACGACCTACTGCCTGGACTGTCACACACTGACTGACTAGCAGGTCCGAGAGTACTCAAAGGACATACAGTCACACTGTAAGCAAACATAACAACATCGTACCTAGTAACTATGCAGGTTGAAATACACAAAGAAGTGTCTATGTGGAAACTTTTTGAAATACGATATCTCGTAAACGACTTCACTATAATCCTACAAAAAACTACTTTGACATTCTAATTTTCCCTACCTTTAATTTGTTAATCTCAATAGGCACTGTTCCATTGGAAAAAGGTTATGTTTGCACAAAGAATAATGACATTGGCTAACACTACTAGCCCCTCACTACAAAACCATTCTGTGAAAACCGCACATCAATAACACTTTTCACAATATTTGCGGTGCAAGTTTTAGGTGATTCACCTTGTATCTTTCTGAATATGGGGAAAGATTATTCAACTTATTTTTCATTTGGAAATCGCATATCAGCGTCGGTTGATTATGAGAAGATAGTATTACTCCTCGTGGAACGATGATAATCGTCTAATAGCATACGGCATATGGAGATTATAGTTAATCGTTCCGCAATATTACCGCTCGCGTTCGTGGAGATCCCATGACTGTCGTGTAAATATGGAGTCGATGGATTCACGAGAGCCGTACTCAATGCCATGCATAGCGCTGCCATGCGTTCAGATTTTTCAGGATTGGTCGTCGGTTTGAAGGCGTCCAGGAGCATCCTGTGGAGAATTTTTGTACAAGTGTCCGGGGTTAACCGAAGCTTTTTTGTGTCTAGAGAAAATCAGTTGATTGGATAAGGGGAGGCCATGACTTTCAAATCACGCAATTACTTCTAACTTTGTACACTTTTATAGTCTATTAGGACAAAATAATGTGCAAATAGTAAGGCGTACTACCTAGGCGATTTCGAGAAAATCACAAGAGAAGCTTTACGTGTCAGTGATGCAGCAGTGCTTTGCAACACCTTAAGTAAGACGTGGCAGCGGTCACGTGGTTAGTGTCTAAGCTCCGTAATTGATGGGTCACTGGATCGCGTTCCGCTAATGTTTTTCTTTACTTTATTGTTTTTAAACACAAGTCATTTCTTACTATTACATTTGAAAGGTAACAAGATGAAACGACACATGTATTTGCACGATTTCTTATTGAATTTCCAATGTTATGGTTGTTTGGTAGTTTTTATTGTCTTAACAAATATTATACAGGGTGGTCCATTGATCGTGACCACTCCAAATATCTCCCGAAATAAGCGTCAAAAGAAAAAACTACAAAGTACGAAACTTGTCTAGCTTGAAGGGGGAAATCATATGACGTTATGGTTGGTCCGCTAGATGGCTCTGCCATAGGTCAAACGGATATCAACTGTGTTCTTTTAAATAGGAACCCCCAATTTTTATTACATATTCGTGTAGTACGTAAAGAAATATGAATGTTTTCGTTGGACCACTTTTTTCGCTTTGTGATAGATGGCGCTGTAATAGTCACAAACATATGGCTCACAGTTTTAGACGAACAGTTGGTAACAGATAGGTTTCTAAATTAAAATACAAAACGTAGGTACGTTTGAACATTTTATTTCGGTTGTTCCAATGTGATACATGTGCCTTTGTGAACTTATCATTTCTGAGAACGCATGCTGTTACAGCGTTATTACCTGCCAATACCACATGAATGCAATAAATGCTCAAAATGATGTCCGTCAACCTCAGTGCATTTGGCAATACGTATAAAGACATTCCTCTCAACAGCAAGTAGTTCGGCTTCCGTAAAGTTCGCACATGCATTCACCATGCGCTGACGCAAGTTGTCAGGTGCTGTCGGTGGATCACGATAGCAAATATCCCTCTACTTTCCCAACAGAAAGAAATCCGGGGACGTCAGATCCGTTGAACGTGCGGGCCATGGTATGGTGCTTCGACGACCAATCCACCTGTCATGAAATATGCTATTCAATACCGCTTCAACCGCACGCGAGCTATGTGCCGGACATCCATCATGTTGGAAGTGCATCGCCATTCTGTCATGCAGTGAAACAACTACATCGGTAGAATATTACCTAGGAAATCAGCATACATTGCACCATTCAGATTGACATCGATGAAATGGGGGCCAATTGTCCTTCCTCCCACCTACTTGGGCATCATTATTTATTGCAGGTCGTGTTTGATGTTTCACATCTGGCTGAACACTTCCTGTTTGCTTAAATAACGTAACTATCCGGCGAACGGTCCGGACACTTGGATGATGTCGTCCAGGATACCGAGCAGCATACATAGCATACGCCCCTTGCGAATTTTGATCACAATAGCCATACATCAATACGATATCGACCTTTTCCGCAATTGGTAAACGGTCCATTTTAACACGGGTAACGTATCACGAAGCAAATACCGTCCGCACTGGCGGAATGTTACGTGATACCACGTACTTATACGTTCGTGACTATTACAGCGCCATCTATCGCAAAGCGAAAAAAGTGCTCCAACTAAAACATTCATATTTCTTTACGTACTACACGACTATGTAATAAAAAATGGGGGTTCCTATTTTTTAAAAAAACGCAGTTGATATCCGTTTGACCTATGGCAGCGCCATCTAGCAGGCCAACCATAGCGCCATCTGGTGTCTCCCTTCAAGTTAGACTAGTTTCGTTCTTTGTAGTTTTTTCGTTTGATGCTTATTTCGTGAGATATTTGGCCCGGTCACTATCAATGGACCACCCTGTATTTATAATTGTCGACAAGTAAACAACTAAACGCATAAAGTTTTCCTGAAAATGTATGCCTATCATGACTTCCGAATTCCCTTGTACTTGGAATCGGGTAAGAACTGCTTTGCATTTGCACTTGGACACTTCGATCTGAGGACACAGGATTCTAGGAGGGGGGGGGGGGTGCAGGCTTGGAAAGTCTGAATCAAACATAGTCGAGTAAAGATGTAAAAAACTTTATTCTGTGCTACAGTGATTCTTAGAGTTTCTAAATAAAAGCAAAGCTCGATGACAATTTAAAAAATTTCTCTTTTCTTCTGATAATTTGGATGCAAACCATGCGTAACGCAACATTTTCGTAAATATAGGCGTCTAAAATTGGCAATGTACGATTGAATGTATTTTAACAGCATCTTCACGAGAAACAATTTCTTGTTCGTTGAGAATCAAATATGAAGAAGTTTAAAGGCGCTTAATAAAGGTTTCAACTTGTCTGTATAAATAAAAGCCGCATAACATTTGTTATAATACTAAAAACTAGTAAAGAGCCAAATGAGATTGCAAATTCAATAAATGTTCATGCAAATACTCGCGTCTTTCCATCATATTACCTTCTACACTGAAGAGCCAAATAAATTGGTACACCTGCCTAATATCGTGTAGGGTCCCCGCGAGCACACGGAAGTGCCGCAACACGACGTAGCATGGACTCGACTAATGTCTGAAGTAGTGCTGCATGGCATTGACACCATGAATACACAACAGTACGAGGGGTGGAAATCTCTTCTGAACAGCACGTTCCAAGGTATTCCAGATATGCTAAATAATGTTCATGTTTGGGCAGTTTAGTGGCCAGAGGAAGTGTTTAAACTCAAAAGAGTGTTCCTGGAGCCACTCTGTAGTAATTCTGGACGTGTGGGGTGTGGCTTTGTACTGCTGGAATTGCCCAAGTCCGTCGGTAGGCGCAATGGACATGAATGGATGCAGGTGATCAGACAGGATGCTTACGTACGTGTCACCTGTCGGAGTCGCAGCTAAACGTATCAGGGGTCATGTATCACTCCAACTGCGCAAGACCCATACCATTACGGAGCCTCCACCAGCTTGAACAGTCCCCTGCTGACATTAAACGTCCATGGATTCATGGCGTTGTCTCCATACCCGTACACGCCCATCCGCTCGATGCAATTTTAAACGAGACTCGCCCGACCAGGCAACATACTTCCAGTCAACAACTGTCCAATGTCAGTGTTGACAGGCCCAGGCGAGGCGGAAAGTTTTGTGTCGTGCCGTCATTAAGAATACACGAGGTGGTCTTCGGCTCCGAAAGCTCATATCGATGATGTTTTGTTGAATGATGCGCATGCTGATAATCGTTGATGGCCCAGAATTTAAATCTGCAGCAATTTGAGGAACGGTTGCACTTCTGTCACGTTGAACGATTCTCTTCAGTCGTCGTTAGTCCTGTTCTTGCAGGATCTTTTCCCGGCTGTAGCGATGTCGGAGATTTGATGTTTTACCGGATTCCTGATATTTACAGTACACTCTTGAAATTGTCGCACTGGAAAATCCCAGCTTTATCGCTATACCGAAAATGCCGTGTCCCATCGCTCGTGCGCCGTCTATGACACCACGTTCAAACTCACTTAAATCTTGATAACCTACCATTGTAGCAGCAGTAACTGATCTGACTACTGCGCCAGACTGTTGTTGTTTTATCTAGGCGTTGCCGACCGCAGCGCCATATTCTCCCAGTTAACATATCTCTGTATTTGAATACGCATGGCCGGCCGGTTCTATGCGCTTCAGTCTGGAACCGCGAGACCGCTACGGTCGCAGGTTCGAATCCTGCCTCGGTCATGGATGTGTAGGTTGTCCTTAGCTTATTTAGGTTTAAGTAGTTCTAAGTTTTAGGGGACTGATGACCTTAGATGTTAGGTCCCATAGTGCTCAGAGCCATTTGAACCATTTTTGAATACGCATGCCTATACCAGTTTCTTTGGTGCTTCAGTGCAAATTCAATATGTACAAAATGAGATGACTAGTGCTGGAAAAAGTATAAAGAAAACATTGGCGGACTGGATACAGTGAGCCACCGATCAGAGTGCTTGAACGCTAATCACTTAACGCCTGCGACTTCGTGCTCAGAGTTGCAATGCACGCTACATCAATGACACGTAACGCTTCTCTTGCGATTGTCTCGAAATTGCCTATGTAGCGCGCCTTACTAATTTCATATTACGTTATCCTAATGGGGCGTAGCAATCACGTGGTTTGACTCGTCGAGCGTTGTTCGGAGCGCATTTTAATCTGGAAAGGAAATTCCTTGAAGAGTGTTCGAGAGAGTGGAAAAGGTGGACAGCTGAGGGGCGAATAAGATGAGTGCGGAATGACTCCCCAACCCAGTTCCTGTGTAGTGTTTTTTGTCAGTCTGCCCGAATGTGGGCGGGCGTTGTGATGGAGTAGCACCACTTCGCGCAATCTTCCTGATCGTTGCTCTTAGATTGTGTCTGCAAGATGTGTCAGTTGTTGACAGTAAACGTCAGCAGTGGTGATTACACTTCAGGGAAGCAATTGATAGTACACCACACCGTCACTGTTCCACCAGATACATAACATTACCTTTTGTAGATCTGCGAATGTCTTTCTACGGGGAGTTTCAGCTTTGTTTGGGCTGATCATTCCTGTCTTTCCCATAGGTTGGCATGAAGACAGCATTTCTTGTCACCAGTAAATATACAGGATAGGAAATGCTGGTGTTGTTCGCGTGCCAGTTGATGATGAACAAACGGAGATGCACACATTGCCACCAGTTGAGTTTTGTGATTTTGTTTTGGAGCAGGCGGTAGCCATTGATACTGTTTTTTATCCTTCCCCACCGTATGCAAATGTCGCACAGTGGTGAAATTGTCACAGTTCATAATATTTGCCAGGTCTCGATTATAATGATGTGGATCATTGTGGATTAACGCATTTAAACGGTCTTCATCAAACCGCGAATGTCTTCCTGAACGTGGACAGTCACTAACTTTTGTGTCTTCATCGACTCTGCAGAGTCTTGTACCATAGGAATCAAGGGAGAGGATGTGGCTTGGTGCCCGGTATCCTCTTTCTGCAAAACAACTGCACACGTGCATTAACAGAGTTCTTTATTTGTTTAAACAGATAGCTGCTACTTGACTTTACAGCGTCCATGCGTTGTGGTACAAGTTCTTCCATAATAGTCCACGTTAGCCTCACTGCTAGTCAAGCGCAAGTCCCACTATGCTATGAATGACAGACGTCAAACTAAAATGCTATTTGGTGCGTCATTGACTGAGCTAGTGATTGAGTGACTGCGCTAGTGACTGAGACTGAGCCCTCCATCATCGACGGCGATCTAAATACTTGCAGTAGAGAGGGCGTTGGCGGCGTGTTGCTTACGACTCTGTCTTTGGCCCCTCTCCTGATAAGCGTGCTTCATCCAGCACCTACTATCGATCTTCTCACAACATCTTTGCCGACCGGTGTGCTGGCGACAGCCTACGCCAGCACACTAGCGTCAAAATAACTCTACAGTCCTGTTTACAACGAGAAAACCATTTTCTTGCTGTGCTCTGTCCAGTGGCATTGCCATACGCGGCGCAAGTTTTTCTGGCTGCCTCCGCTGCTGGTATCCCTCTACTGAACTAAAACAGAAGAATATGTCGGAAATATTCCGATTTCTCCATTGGGTACTCAATTTTCTAGCGTCCACAGCTCGACTCACTATCTCCAAACGACAAAATGACAATATGCAAATTCAAATAACAACAGTGAACTACGAATAAAAAATGACAGTCGATATATAAACCCACAAAAACCGGAATACCAACATGCAAAACGAAAACGCTATGAACTTATGCATCAACCTAATGTCTACATGCACAGTGTCACGATATCTAGGGCAACACGGACTGTCAGTGCGGTGACTATTGCTGCAAGTGGCAACAGACAGAGCTGTGATGACAGTGGTGTGCCCGACAACACTGGACATAGAACTGGAAACACGTCATCTTTTCAGATGAGTCCTGTCCCAGAGCAGGCCGCCTGCAGCATCGCAATGGATGCACCGGAGTATGGACGCTTCAAATGGAATGAACTATGCCAGACTACATTCGTCATCATCATAGAGGCCCATGACCTAGCTTGATGGTAAGAAGTGCCAATGGGTACACGACACTGTGGTATCATCTATCGATACCACGCCAGGTGAAGTCATACCAGCGGAGCTGCAAGTTTCTGTCTGACGCTGACAGCTGCCGCGCAGTATCTGGCGGAGCCAATCGTACGCGCCCGCTGGGCCAAGCTTCCAGCATGACACCGCAGTATAGGATGGCCAGCGGTGCATCTGCACTCGAAGCCAAATCGCTACAGGAAGCAACGCAGAGGCCGCCTAGTCGTGGCTCCGTGGCCATCTTTGTTGCTGTTGTAATAGTTGGACTATGTTCCTTGCTACACTCTTTGTAATGAGTCTTTGTATGTTTGGAGAAATACAAGTTAAGCAAATCTTCTATTTGTTATGTTACCTTTATCGCTTATGATTTATGCTCCTATCCAGCATGCCTACAAGGACAGCAGCCGCATCATTATGTAGCCCATCTCTCTTTACCACAGTGTACGAAGTCATACAGAACAGACATGATTACTTCTGATCCACAGAGCCATTAGTCTCAACAGCAGGCTTTACATTTCTGATACGTTAAAGCTGCTGGTTCGGCCATATCTGACCTGCCTCAATATAGAACGAGTTCAACTGTTGCTCTGGTCAGCACGTTCTCGTAATCTCTAAACTGAAAACGTTGGGTCATGGGACAACGAAAGACGGGTACACTTCTACTCGCCGCCACGATTAGTGAACTTTGCAGTAGAGTTGAAGCAACACAGAATGAAATACGCATATCCAAGCTCAATTCGGCACAATTCCCAGCCACATTCGAGCCATTGTAGCTATCAGAGGAGCGGTCTCTATTCACTACACTTTACACCCTACATACACTTACACCGCCAGACCCACATATAAGGGGCAGCCAGGGGCCTGTGACCCTCCCTCTCTGCCCCCCCCCCCCCCCCCCCCCCCGAAATATTTGGGCTTATATTAAACACAATGGAAATTTTCTAGACCAAAATGCCTTCTTAATATTATTCACTCTTGATTATGACAGAAAATACAGTGAAAGGATTTTCAGGTGTAAAGAAGTTGATGGAAAACAGCAGAGGAAGATTCACGAAACTGAATGAGCTTCACCCCATATGAAGTAGAATGGATGGCGAACAGTTTCATAATATTACTAAATCTGTATTTGCGCAAAGATTTCTGTGCAGTTGAAAACAGATCATCCAAGGAGACTTATGAACCGGTTACTATCTTTGTGCGAAAATTTGCGTAAAGAAAATAGATGCCTATCACGTAGGGGGGAAAAAACCGAATGAATTTAGCAGGAGGGGTCACGTGGAATGGAATACGCCTGTCAAGTGAGAGTGAGCTTCAAATCCCTGTCCAATCATGTCAAAGTAAGTATCTCCAACCACATAAAGAAGTGAAGACACTAGCTCGGAGCCACTTAGCTAGGGATTTTTCATCCATCAACTTAAAAAACAACTTTCGACCCGGTTACCTACTGGAAGTAAATTTTTTTGTTTGTTCAGTGTAACGTGTGTTTGTTGTCAATAAAGAAGGCAATTTGATTGGCTGGGACATTCAGTATTTTGCATCGTTACTTCAACTCTACTGTAGATAGAAACAGGGTCACCATAGCATCTCCAATCAACGCAGTTAATGTGAGTAATGCAAATCATTCTAATTCTTTATTTCGATTCTTCCAAAACACTGCTTCAGGTATTTCCTGTCCTCCTGTATGAGCATGCCGTTGTGAGCGAAATTTTAGCTGACGTCGACTGAAAACTTACTAACGACAATAAAAGAAGAGAGGCTGAATGAATTGGCACACCTATCCGTTAACGGACATATTAATGTGAACCCCGAAGTTACAATTGTTATTTTTGCTCGATTCCCTCGACGACATGACTTTTCTTTGTAACCTTCTGTTAGTTCCATTAGATTTTTCGAGGTATTTTGCTACTCTTCTTGGTACTAATTGAGAATGACATTTCAGTAACACTGCTATAAATTAAATAAATACTTATCTAGTAGTTTTGCGTAAATTTGAAGAATTAGCACGTTTATGTACCATTTAAGGCGAATGAAAACAGCAAATCAGTTCTTTTTTGCCTGTCTGATATACTAAAATGTTTAATTGAATCTCTATTTGTAATACATAAAGTCACAATACGTCAGTCTGCTCCCCCCCCCCCTTTTTCCAAAAAAAAAAAAGAAAATATAGTGTGTGTGGGCCAGAAACAACACCTACAAATTTAATCGTGTATTCTTCCTGTTGTACCCTACATGCTAAGGCCTGCCATCGTTTAAATTACCCACGCCGGAAAAAGTCTTCCAAAACACCAGACATTTGGGTCAAATCGGATTATTTTCAGGGTCACTTACAATCTGTCGACGATAATTTGCCGATAAAAATAAAAACCATGACGAGTTCAAAATTCTTAATGAACCTAAATTATACAAAAATACCTAAATCGGTGTACCGCAGTATCGACGGAGTAAAGCGTGAAACGTATACTTACACAATTTCCTTGCTTGTGTACAACTGTTTGGTGGGCAGGGAGGGACGGCGGTTCGGTGCATGCGATCGTCGATTGCCAGCGGCTTATCATTGTTCTCAACAACGAAGCGCGGAAAATGCATGTTGAGGTGAGCGTCTTAGCCTGCTTGCCGCTAGTTCTTTTAATATAAGACGAAACGGACTACCTACATGCCAGTCCTCATTTATAAATGTAAGATTTATTAAAATTTATTTATTTTCAATCGGTCGAATTACTCAAGACTCATAAAAAGTCTAGGTTTACCCCAGACAGGTGTAAAACCTCCAGAAGACGGAGGGAGGGACGGCGGTTCGGTGCATGCGATCGTCGATTGCCAGCGGCTTATCATTGTTCTCAACAACGAAGCGCGGAAAATGCATGTTGAGGTGAGCGTCTTAGCCTGCTTGCCGCTAGTTCTTTTAATATAAGACGAAACGTACTACCTACATGCCAGTCCTCATTTATAAATGTAAGATTTATTAAAATTTATTTATTTTCAATCGGTCGAATTACTCAAGACTCATAAAAAGTCTAGGTTTACCCCAGACAGGTGTAAAACCTCCAGAAGACGGAGGGAGGGACGGCGGTTCGGTGCATGCGATCGTCGATTGCCAGCGGCTTATCATTGTTCTCAACAACGAAGCGCGGAAAATGCATGTTGAGGTGAGCGTCTTAGCCTGCTTGCCGCTAGTTCTATTAATATAAGACGAAACGGACTACCTACATGCCAGTCCTCATTTATAAATGTAAGATTTATTAAAATTTATTTATTTTCAATCGGTCGAATTACTCAAGACTCATAAAAAGTCTAGGTTTACCCCAGACAGGTGTAAAACCTCCAGAAGACGGAGGGAGGGACGGCGGTTCGGTGCATGCGATCGTCGATTGCCAGCGGCTTATCATTGTTCTCAACAACGAAGCGCGGAAAATGCATGTTGAGGTGAGCGTCTTAGCCTGCTTGCCGCTAGTTCTTTTAATATAAGACGAAACGTACTACCTACATGCCAGTCCTCATTTATAAATGTAAGATTTATTAAAATTTATTTATTTTCAATCGGTCGAATTACTCAAGACTCATAAAAAGTCTAGGTTTACCCCAGACAGGTGTAAAACCTCCAGAAGACGGAGGGAGGGACGGCGGTTCGGTGCATGCGATCGTCGATTGCCAGCGGCTTATCATTGTTCTCAACAACGAAGCGCGGAAAATGCATGTTGAGGTGAGCGTCTTAGCCTGCTTGCCGCTAGTTCTTTTAATATAAGACGAAACGGACTACCTACGTGCCAGCCCTCATTTATAAATGTAAGATTTATTAAAATTTATTTATTTTCAATCGGTCGAATTACTCAAGACTCATAAAAAGTCTAGGTTTACCCCAGACAGGTGTAAAACCTCCAGAAGACGGAGGGAGGGACGGCGGTTCGGTGCATGCGATCGTCGATTGCCAGCGGCTTATCATTGTTCTCAACAACGAAGCGCGGAAAATGCATGTTGAGGTGAGCGTCTTAGCCTGCTTGCCGCTAGTTCTATTAATATAAGACGAAACGGACTACCTACGTGCCAGTCCTCATTTATAAATGTAAGATTTATTAAAATTTATTTATTTTCAATCGGTCGAATTACTCAAGACTCATAAAAAGTCTAGGTTTACCCCAGACAGGTGTAAAACCTCCAGAAGACGGAGGGAGGGACGGCGGTTCGGTGCATGCGATCGTCGATTGCCAGCGGCTTATCATTGTTCTCAACAACGAAGCGCGGAAAATGCATGTTGAGGTGAGCGTCTTAGCCTGCTTGCCGCTAGTTCTTTTAATATAAGACGAAACGTACTACCTACATGCCAGTCCTCATTTATAAATGTAAGATTTATTAAAATTTATTTATTTTCAATCGGTCGAATTACTCAAGACTCATAAAAAGTCTAGGTTTACCCCAGACAGGTGTAAAACCTCCAGAAGACGGAGGGAGGGACGGCGGTTCGGTGCATGCGATCGTCGATTGCCAGCGGCTTATCATTGTTCTCAACAACGAAGCGCGGAAAATGCATGTTGAGGTGAGCGTCTTAGCCTGCTTGCCGCTAGTTCTTTTAATATAAGACGAAACGTACTACCTACATGCCAGTCCTCATTTATAAATGTAAGATTTATTAAAATTTATTTATTTTCAATCGGTCGAATTACTCAAGACTCATAAAAAGTCTAGGTTTACCCCAGACAGGTGTAAAACCTCCAGAAGACGGAGGGAGGGACGGCGGTTCGGTGCATGCGATCGTCGATTGCCAGCGGCTTATCATTGTTCTCAACAACGAAGCGCGGAAAATGCATGTTGAGGTGAGCGTCTTAGCCTGCTTGCCGCTAGTTCTATTAATATAAGACGAAACGGACTACCTACATGCCAGTCCTCATTTATAAATGTAAGATTTATTAAAATTTATTTATTTTCAATCGGTCGAATTACTCAAGACTCATAAAAAGTCTAGGTTTACCCCAGACAGGTGTAAAACCTCCAGAAGACGGAGGGAGGGACGGCGGTTCGGTGCATGCGATCGTCGATTGCCAGCGGCTTATCATTGTTCTCAACAACGAAGCGCGGAAAATGCATGTTGAGGTGAGCGTCTTAGCCTGCTTGCCGCTAGTTCTTTTAATATAAGACGAAACGGACTACCTACGTGCCAGCCCTCATTTATAAATGTAAGATTTATTAAAATTTATTTATTTTCAATCGGTCGAATTACTCAAGACTCATAAAAAGTCTAGGTTTACCCCAGACAGGTGTAAAACCTCCAGAAGACGCACCTGTACGGCCTCAAAAATAGGTCAAATCCGTGGAAACCTTGACGTGTGGCAGCCCCATACATGAACAACAAGTAATAATTATGTGTTTGATTTCCTTGCTAGCATTGCAGAGTTTATCGCCAGCAGTGGAGTATACAACCTGGGGAAGTTGTCTTTTCTCATCGTTATTGGGTGGTGGGTAGGTATTATTTTTGGGCTTCTAGCGCAAGAAGTAATTGAATAGCGATAGAAATAGCAAAGAGGCAGTTGATGATGAAAGCCGTTGTCTGTATACCTACATTGGTAACCTTTGATCTGAAATAACATTTGATTTATTATTAGAGAAATAAAATTATCGTCTGCGTAGGGATTTCCGTAAATCTTAAGCTGTCAGTGCGTAGTACGAGTTGTATTTGAGTCTAATAACAAACAATAATACGAAATCTTATGTCAAATTTCCAGACGGCTTGTTTTCTCAGTAGCGTGACAATAAATACAGATTTCATTGCGTACCTTACTTATTACTTCAGTCTATTCAAGCCCTTACTTATCACACCGGTTTCCTTCTTCAATGGACATCTGGTCGTGAACGTAAAGGACAAAGAAGAGTTAGTGTTCCCTGTAGTGTCACCTTTACAAAGAACAGTATACTACTGGAATATGCATATAGGATAACGTTGGAATAGAATACGGGAGACGTAACTTCAATATGGTGTGGCAACGTATCTGCAACATAGCAACATCTGTTGCTGGTTTAAGGAATCTGACTCGCTTTTGGGTGAAGTGAGCTTTAACTATCTGAATAATTTCCTTTACTTCTTCATAAATCTTTCTATCTCTTCATCTTCTGCGGAGATAGTTGACATATAAATTTGTACTACTGTGGTGGGTCTTGGCTTTCTGTTTATCGTGGCTGCGTTAATGCATTCACTAAGCTATTCATAACAGCTTACTCGCATTCTTATTCACTTATTCATTATCAGGCCTTTTGCTGCATGACCTCCACCATTCCAGTTTCGAAGTGCTGGTTCATCCAAGATACTGGATAGCAAGGAAGTTTCCTCGTTAGGTGCACTTATTATTATTCAGCAACGCGGTTTTGGTGTCTAAAGAGACACAAATGTATTCGCCCGCTGGTAAAGGCTCTTGTCTACATAAAATTACAACAGGAGTCAAAACAACAAAATATTTGCATAACTTAAGTATTCACCACGCCGGAGGCAAAGGTCAACTGTTCAAAGTTACAGGCTCAAGCGATAAGGAAAAACTGGGATGCAGAGGGCGATAAATGCGTGTGTAACAACTACGCCTTGCTTATGGTAACTAACAGCATTTTACGTTAAAGTAAGAATGAAAATTTCTTCTACAAGGCTACTAATAACGCAATAAAGTTACAAGTGTATATTACGTATAAACTCTCAAATAAATCTGCCGACAGAGTAATACTGTACACAAATTCAGCGTGCAGTAGCTAGAGGTCTTTTTACAAAGGACCACTGTTATAAACACATGGGGAAAGAAGAGCAAATACGTGAAGAAAAGTCACTAAAAAGAGAAACTTCCGGTTAACAACACGGAATCTGAAGCTACAAGGAAAAATTGGAATGCAGTGGGCGCTATATACATGCGCTATGGCCGCGGGGGGTTTAGCCGAGCGGTAAGGCGCTGCAGTCATGGACTGTGCGGCTGGTTCCGGCGGAGGTTCGAGTCCTACCTCGGGCATGGGTGTGTGTGTTTGTCCTTAGGATAATTTAAGTTAAGTAGTGTGTAGGCTTAGGGACGCATGACCTTAGCAGTTAAGTCCCATAAGATTTCACACATTTGAACACACGCGCTATGGACTACATCTTGGTGGTGTTAAGAAACGTAATTTTACGTTAAAACAAAATGACAATCTCTTATTGAAGGCCAGTAATAAATGCAATAATTTAAGAGGCATACATTAAATGTAAAATTATCTGTAAAACATTTATGTAGCAGAGTAATACTGCAGGTAAATTTAGCGTGAAGAAGATAACAATTCTATTACAAAAAAAAAAAAAAAAAAAATTAGTTCTGTTACGGAAAGGTGGACCAAATTACAAAATACAATCTTGGAATACCAACTGTAGGAACATGTGCTGAAAAGGCCACGAAAAATGAAACTCACTGATATTAACTGCAAATAGCTCAACAGCAGAGAGGAGGTGTTTTGAGGAAAACGGAACATTCGTCTGTGTTAGCGGAGATCGCTAAACACGTGTTGTGTGATCGTGATCAGCGGTTTAAAGCCATCAAGGAAGTGATCACTCTCGAGCTGCAACTGATTCTTCAAAATATTACCGTCTCTCTTAGCAAGATGTTTATAAATTTCGAGTTCTTCTAATAAATCCACTTTCCGACCTTTTATTTCCTTACGTGAACTGCGGTTTCTTCTAATTCCCTTGGAGAATGGTCTGAAATAAGTAAAAGAATAATTATGAACACTTCCCCCTTTCTCACCCAACAGGTTCTCCTTATATCTGGCCTTAATAGCTCTACCAGTCTACCCTACGTAAAAGCTATGGCAATCTTTACAGACGATTTTATAGACTCTTGAATTTGTGAAAGGATTTTGTTCAATTTTTATGTATGTAGTAGATTTTTCTTCGAACTATTATTAGTAGAGAAGGCAATTTTACAAACCTATTTTCTAATTAGAAGACAGCCAATCCTGTAGCACATGTTGCCTAAAAATGATATCGAAACGACCTTTCCACTTCCCTCCCCATTTCTCTTCAGTTTGTTGTCACCTAGGGCTGAAAATTTTTATTTGCCCTTTTGTTACCAAGTATCTGGTCGACTACGTTTTGTTTATAGCCATTATTGCTAACAATAATCTTAATCAAATTAATTTCTTTCTAAAAATCATATGGGGAAAGCGGCGTTGCTAAAGTACGATCTATCGTTGAATGAAAAAACACAACTTTATGAGCCATTGGGTGGAAATAATCTGATTGAATAATATTATCAGTGTGGTTGTCTCACGATGAATATTGAAAGTGACAATGCCATTCTGTGGGCGTAATTTCAGATCAAGGAAATTTAGCTTACAGTTATTAATTTGGATTTCTTTTGTAAATTTAATTTTCTCGTGGAAGCCAAAGGCGTTTAATAATAAATCTAATTCTCGGTCAGACCCATCTAATGCAAAAATTAAGTCGTTTACATAACGTGCATAAAGCCGTATTTCACTCACTAATTCTGACATGGTTTTGAAGAAGCTATCTTCAAGGTAGTTAATGAAAATGTTAGCTGGGATGCCGACTAAGGCACTACACATGGCAATGCCAAAGGATTGAACATACAATTTACCGTTAAATGTAAAATAATTTCATTTCAGCAGTAACTTTAAAAACCTTATCAGTTCTGTAATTTGCATCTCAGTTAACTTATTATGCAGTAATAGGTTCTTTTTCAGTGGTTTCAAGTGCCACGTCAATAGGAAGTTCGTGTACAGGTTTGTAATATTAAGGACAACAACCTAGTATGGGGAGTGCATTCGACGGTTTTCATTTTACCAATCAGATCTTGCTATTTTTAACGGAAAAGTTTGTGTCAAAAGCAAAAGATTCCTTGAGTTTATCTTTTAAGTGCCTTGCTAACATCTGGTGAGCACTACGATCGGACGGATTGGATGTTGATTCTTGTGAAGCTTAAACTGGCTTCTTAAAATGGAGGGCTTTCGACCATGTCCACTAATAATTTTTCTGAAATTTCCAGAAAAAGTTTTCAATATCATTTTTAAACCTTTTTGTAAAATTAGGCCTTCTTCCTCCGGAAGCTTAAATCGAATTTTATTTAATACTCTTTCAAAAAATTGACACTATGCTCTGTTATTTACTGTAACTTTATCATTGTTTACCGGTATCCTGTTCCTAAGTTTTGACAATTTCTTTTCGTGTCTGATTTCAGTTTCACATTTACGATTATACACGCATCACAAAATGTTTAGCATCACATCGGTTTCGAGAGCTCCGGAACCTGTACCGAAAATTGCAATAGAGATCAACATCATTTCCGCCCTTTTTATTGCTCAGGAAAATCACACATTGCATTTTGTACCACCATACAGCGTGACCTTCAGAGGTGGTGGTTCATACTGCCGTACACTCTGGTACCTCTAATACTCAGTAGCACGTCCTCTTGTATTGATGCTTGCCTGTATTCGTTGTGGCATACTATCTACAAGTTCATCAAGTCACTGTTGGTCCAGATTGTCCCACTCCTTAACGGCAATTCGGCGTAGATCCCTCAGAGTAGTTGGTGGGTCACGTCGTCCATAAACAGCCCTTTTCATTCTGTCCCAGGCATGTTCGATAGGGTTTATGTCTGGAGAACATGCTAGCCACTTTACTCGAGATAAATCGTTATCCTGAAGGAAGTCATTCACAAGATGCCACGATGGGGTCATGAAGACGAATGCCTCGAAAATATGCTGCGCAATATGGTTGTACTATCGGTCGAAGGATGTCATTCACGTATCGAACAGCCGTTACGACCCCTTCCATGACCACCAGCGGCGTACGTCGGCCCCACATAATGACACCCCAAAACAGCAGGGAACCTTCACCTTGCTGCACTCGCTGCGCAGTATGTGTAAGGAGTTCAGCCTGACTGTGTAGCCTCCAAACACGTCTCCGACGATTGTATGGTTGAAGGCATAAGCGACGCTCATCGGTGAAGAGAACGTGATGCCAATCCTGAGTGGTCCATTCGGCATGTTGTTGGGCCCATCTGTACCGCGCTGCATGGTGTCATGGTTGCAAAGATGGACCTCGCCATAGACGTCGAGGAGTGAAACTGCGCATCATGCTGCCTAATACGCACAATTTGACTCGTAACACGACGTCTTGTGGCTGCACGAAAAGCATTATTCAACATGGTGGCGTTGCTGTCATGGTTCCTCCTGGCCATAATTCGTAGGAAGCGGTCATCCACTGTAGTAGTAGCCGTTGGGCGGCCTGAGCGAGGCATGTCATCGACAGTTCCTGTCTCTCTTTATCTCCTCCATGTCCGAACAACACCGCTTTGGTTCACTCCGAGACGCCTGGACATTTCCCTTGTTGAGAGCCCTTCCTGGCACAAAATAACAATGCGGACGCGATCGAACCCCGACATTGACCGTCTAGGCATGGTTAAACTACAGCCGTTTACCTCCTTCCTGGTGGAATGACTGGAACTGATCGACTACTTGACCCCCTCCGTCTAATAGGCGCTGCTCATGCATGGTTGTTTACATCTTTGGGCGGGTTTAGTGACATCTCTGAACAGTCAAAGTGACTGTGTCTGTGATACAATGTCCAAAGTTAAAGTCTGTCTTCAGGAGTTCTGGGAACCTGGGTGACGCAAAACTCTTTTGATGTGTGTACAACCAGTCGTTGATACCGTTCCATATAACATCAATTTGAAAATTAAGATTTTCTTTAAAATCTTTAGTTAAAACAAGATATAAATCGTAAGCTTCTAGATTCAACCTATCTTTCTTCTTATTCGTTTCTACTGTTCTGTCAACTAAAGCTTGTTGCACAAGTTCTCCTTAACTGAAGGCGTTTTCTCACATTGCTTAACCTTAATGAAAGCTTTCACATAGTCTGGTATCAGGTTAAACTTCTCACATTGCTTATTAAAGTCAATGGCCATATTGTTATTAAAATTTTAAAATAATGTCCCTCTACTTAGTGATTGCCTTTTGATACCTGGGAAGACACATATTTCAAAATCTTACTCATGGCTACGATTCAGAAACTGTATCAATTTGAAGAGTTGAAAAATCAGCCAGCCAGTTGCAAACGAAATGTTCATTTAGCCTTTGCCCTAGGTATAGCTATTTATAAAAGTATCTTCTTCACAAGGAGTGGACCCTAAAAATATATATAAACAGTTACGAACTATTTTACATACATAACAAAGTAATGTTAATAATAGTGAAATATTTGTGAGGTAAGCCAATTACTTGTTACATTATATGGTGGTAAATTACATTAGCTGAAGCCGAGCGGCTCTGGTCATGTATAAAACTGATATCAAACCAGAAACATCACATGTCATGGCTTAAGACAGCAGAAATATGACAGTTAGTTTAAATAAACAGATGTATTCACCCACTGGTAAAGGTTCTTGTGTAAATAAAATTATAACATAAGGCCAAAGAATAAAATATTTGCATAACAGACGTATTCACCGGAGCAGAGACAAAGGCCAACTGTTCAAAGGTACAGGCTCAAGCGATCAGGAAAAACTGGGATGCAGAGGGCGCTAAATACATGCACGTGAGAACTACGCCTTGCTTGTGTTAAATAACCGCATTTTACATTAAAGTAAGAATGAAAATTTCTTCCACAAGGCTACTAATAATGCAAGGAGTTTAGAGTTATACATTACGTATGTAATGTAAGTGTCTGGTCGCAGCACAAGAAAGAAACACCTTCCGAACAGTTCTTGAAGGCTCAGCGGTACCGAGCGACCGCCATGTCATCCCCAGCCCTTAGACATCACCGGATGTGGGTATAGAGGGGCACGTTGTCAGCGCAAGGTCTAGGATATAAAGTCAATATGTAGTAAAAATGTTTATGGTACTGATGAGTCAGATATATCTACAGTATTTCACAATCACGAGAATATAAAGTCAGTATGTAGTAAAAAATGTTTCTGTTACTGATAAGGCGTGTATATCTACAGCATTTCACAATCACTTTCTCAATATAGTAGGGGAAAGAAATAAAAACTTAGTATGTAAAGGGAATCACGTAACTCTCTTAGAAAATGGCTTTTCAAGACTGCTCTCTGAAATACACCTCCGTGATACTGACAAGGGGAAGACTGAGTCAATAATTAAATCGATGGAGACTAAGGGGTCTCATGGACATAACGGAGTATGTATCAGAATACTAGAACACTGTGCCGCATATGTCAGCCCATCACTTAGCCATATTTGTAATTTTTCCTTTGGGAATGGTCAGTTTCCTGAACGATGAAAGTACTCAGTAGCGAAACCTCTTTATAAAAATGGAGAAAGGGTTAATGTAGGCAGGTTAAGACTTTTTTCTATGTCAATAGCGTTTACTAAAGTTACTGAAAAGTCTATATATATATAAGGGTAATTAATCATTCCAGTTCACGTAATCTGCTATCTAGCGATCAGCTTGGTTTTAGAAGTGGTTTAAGAACTGAAAGTGCTGTATTCTCTTTTCTTTGTGATCCATTGGACGGATTAAACGAAAATTCGCGGACGCTAGAGGTCTTCTTTCATGTAATTAAGGTGTTTGTGTTGATCCAAAAATATTACTGCAGTAGTTGGACCATTATGAAATAAGATGAGTATCTGACAGTTGCTTCCACTCGTACTTTAAGAACATACGGCGACAGGCGGCATATCCAAAGTAATGAGAACGGTTATGACACCGAGTCTGTCTGGAGGACCGTTGTGTAATGGGGGGGGGGGGGAGGGGGAAGGGGGGAAAGGGGGGGAAGGGGGGCTCAGGGGTCTGCGCTGGGACGTTCCTGTTTCTTATGTACATAAATGTTATGCCTTTTAATATGACAGGTGATTCTGGGATATTTTTGTCTGCCAGTGGCCCTAGCATGAAACTGAAGGACGTTGAAAGCAGCATACACAATGTATCAAATATTGCAGTTCAAGACATAAGTTCATGGCTTGTAAAAAAAAAAAAAAAAAAAAAAAAAAAAAAAAAAAAAAAAAAAAAAAAAAAAAGGTGGGACTAAATCACAAGCAGACTCACATTTTATCTAGTTTCTAACAGACAATTAAAATAAAATGGATATTTGGATATTTTGATTACAGAGAATGGTCATAAGATTAGTGATTATAAACAGTTGGGATAGTTGATAGGCTGTCAAGGAAAGCCCACGTTCAGGTCTTGTTCAGAAACGTAATGCTGCAGTATTCACCATTAGAACATAATCTGCAATAAGCATGGTCCAACACAGAAATTAGTCTACTTTGTTTACTTTCATTCGCTTATGACATACGGTATTATGTTGTGGAATAACTCTTCCCGTTCTCGAAGGCTATTTTTGGCCCGGAAACGTTCAGTTCAAGCAAAATGTGGTATACGCTCGCGAACCTCTTGTCGATCCCTGTTAGGGGGTCTTGGAATTCCGACGCTGACAACACAATATAAATTTTCTCTAATGCCGTTCGCTGTTAATAATATGAGCTTATTCCCGAGAAGTAGCAGCTCTCTCTCAGTTAATACTTGGCAGGAATCCAATCTGCCTTTGGATTGCACCTCCTTGTCTGCTGTGCAGAAAAGCATGCAGTATTCTAGTGCATCCATTTTGAATAAACCACCATGAAGAATTTTCTCATGGCTCACTCCGTCTATTCTGTCGGTGAGTTTCCGGATAAAAGAAACAACATTCGTATGTTATATTGTTGATTACGAAAGCTTTTACTCAGCAGCTTGTCATCTGCATACGATTCGTGTAAATGTTATCTGTTAATAACGTTTCTCTTGTTAATTTCATGCACTGACTCATTCCACGACCGTGGAGATCTGCCCCTAAATTCGGCCCTACGGAACAAGAGGTCCAAAACAAAAATAAATAAACTACTTTGTTTACTTTAATAGTGCGAAACATTCGTCTTTTCTGATCCATTTCGCTATTTTTATTCATCTTCCCCTCCTGTTTTAAAGTTTCATTATTTCTTTCCTTCCGCCTGGGTCACCTCGCTCTCCTCGGCATTGTCGCGGGCTCCACAGCCTATTAACGCTGCTGTTTTTATCGCTGGACAGTTTCTTTAATTGTACGTCGATAATTGTTCACGTTAGAATAAACAACACAAAAACGCGACGTGACGCAGTTTTCAACAATACAGGAGTCCCTTCAACGTTCAATGCCGTTTCTTAGCAACAGTCTGAGCTACTCGAATAGTGAGCAACACGCATGTTCCTGTTCGCCTTCAGCTACACCTTAGAAATATCGTGAAATGCAGTAGGAGCACGGGCCACAATAGCGGTCTCTTGTAAGTTATCAACCAGCCCCTGATTTCTGCTAATCCTTCGCGGCCAAAACACAGGCGCTAGATCGATTGCACCTTTCTACGGAAGCGTAACATCAATTCTTACATCATGTATGTTTGGTGAAGATTGAGATCCTCGGCAAAGAACTTATATCCAGGGCAATTTAATTTTGCAAACCGGTCGTGTAGACTGCTTATCACGGTTCGTCTAAGGCAGTTTATATTGAAGAAACAATTTTATAAATCTCGTATTTAGAGTAAGATCGAAATACTACAGATTATGCTCCTACGAAGCTGCCATGTCAAGTGCTTGCTGTGTTCGCTTGTTTGAATAACGTTCGACAAGTTTAATACATCGAATCGCTGTCTTGAAACACACGTTTTCCATGGCCCTATTGTAAGAAATAATATATTTTTGTAAGAATTTCTAACGGACTATAGATGAATTTCAGGCATTACATTCTATCTTAAGTCAATTCTAGTGTCCTATTCCATCTGCTTTGACAAATCGCATCCATCATGACGCCATGAGTTTACAACACGAAGGAATTGGCTTATTATTGTATGTCACCTGTGGTTGTCTTAGTAACTGAGGTAAACTTCGCTGTTCGTTACAAATATTTTGCGATTTCTGAGGGTGTTCTTATGCAGGAACCTATGTGCGCAGCTTAAATTGCTGTGAGCGTGTGTTGGGCAAGAGTCTAAGAGCTTACATTGCTGCATGTGGAACGATGTGCAATTATATTTATTATCTTGGTTCACGCAAATATTTAGTTGTTTGTTTCCAAATGTGGAACGGTTTCTGAGGGTTAGATTAGACAGGAATCGAAGAGGACAGCTATATAGGTCAATTCTAGTTCTCCATTCCACGGTTCGTTGATTTTCGTAATTTTTCTTTAAGTGCTTATTGTTAATTTCTTCCGTTCTTATCTTTATGTAGGTCTAGTCTAGTTTTTGATCCCAACGTTTGTTATTTTTCGCGTTTTTCCACTAGCATAGCGAGCGCTGCAAAATGATAAGTCCTTAACGAAATAGTTAACATCCAGTAAAAATCACGAAAAATAACGGAACGTGGAATCGACGATTAGAATGACACCATGCGTGGCATTCCTCAAAGAATGCACTGTACAGACCTGGTGCAACAACTTTAGTATTAAAGTAATACCAAAAACAAAAAATTATAACGAACCACTACATACACCTATTGTGCATTCTTTTAGATTTTTAACATGTGGTACCGCTTCAATCGTCGATTCCACATTCCTTCATTATGTCATTGCCATAAGGTATATGTTGCTAATTCGTTTAGTATTTAACTGTATTGTGTCGCATCCTTTACTAATGCAAAAACGCGATAAACAGCAAACCGTGGAATCGACAACTAGAATTGTACTGTATAGACCAATTCTAGTTGCGATTTCAAGATTTCTCATTTGTCGTAGTAGTATAGAGAGCAATACCAAAAATAGAAATTCTGTAACAAAGAACTGCCCACAGCTATAACGAAAATGCTGAAAATAATCATGGATAACTAGAATTGACTTCCGTAGCTCAGTTACAGTTATCGAATTATTTCGTAAATTTCGTTATTTGTGTAAAGCTTTTTTTTTTAGGAATTCTATGTTGCTTTCTCCTTTTTCCTGCTCATGTTCTACTTACGTTTCCTATATGTTACTATTAATTTCTTTTTGCTGTTGTGTAGACTTCAGTTTGTCCCCGCGCCAAACTCCACTTTTCCACGGTAATCCACTTAGATTCAATGCTTACTACTAAGAATTACCGCTATTCCATGACATTACGTGTTTACAATACGTGATATTGTGGTGGACTTTAAAGATCGTCTGCGGTTCTTGCACTTAACCACGTAAACTGTGATAGCAAGTGAGGCACTGAGAACCATAAGGGCCCAAAACACAGATACAGAAACCTGAGAAAAATATTATGAAAATAAAATCTGTAATCAAACCGCTAGTGTCACTAGTCTGACTTGTTTTTAACCAAGTCTCAACATCCCATATTTACTTTAAAAAATCATGTATCCCCTTTATGTTATGAAGTTTTAATTAATATTAAGATTATTACTGCTAATTCATGAATGTTTCATGTATAGGCAAATGGCAATAGTGTCTTTTCTGACTGTAGTGTAGTCTGTAATTAATGAAAAACTAGAATCAGATACTAAATGCACCACACTCACATTTATGACCTATCCCAACACTTAATGTTCCTAGTTATCATTTTCATTAAACACATTCTCTGGCTTGAGGTTCATACAAAACTATCTGTTCACTTTAGCAATGAAATCTAGAACTTTTATTAATTCTTCACTGATTGCGAAATGCACAAGGTACAGAAGGGCAGAGTACTGGCGAAGCTGTGCATTCATGTGCTTCATGTGACAAGGTGTCCGACGTGATTATGGACACACAACGGCAATTAACAGTCTTTGAATGGGGAATGGTAATTGGAGCTAGGCGCACGAGACATTCCATTTCAGAAATCGCTAGACAATACTACATTGGTGCCACTTATGTGATGAGTACAACTTACGCTTAGCCACGGCAATATTATACGGACGAGTCTTCAATCACCACCCAGACATCAAAGACAAATCGTCCGCCCTAGAATGAACTGGGTGCGTGTGTGGATTAATATACATCAATCTTTTCTCTCCACCAATGTCAGTCGCAGTGATACGACGTTGTTAATGACAAAGTGGTGGAACGAGAGAAAATGTTTCGAACTGAAATGGCACCGGACTCGTATTGCACTAAATGTATTCCGCAAGACAATCTCGAACACCATACCATGGCCTTCCATCAAAAGAAAACGTGGTCGTAGGTTCGGAACAGACTGGCCCACATTACCCGCAGATCTCCTTCAGCAATAGGCTTATTACTAGTAAATATTTTACGACCACAATGGCACTTCTATCCGGCTGCAGAGACAGAAACAACGGGCATTCAAGATTATTTAAACCAGCAACACTGGCTATTAAAAAAAGAAGTTCCAACAGAAATATAAATATTTTCTGCAATTTTTTGCAAATCTCTCTCATGCAATTAGTCTCAAATTTTTACACGAGGGTTTTTTCCTTACTCTTCGAGGAAAGCTTTATTGTTTTTTCTCAAGAAAAAGTTCCATCATCCCTCATAAATAGTCTTTGTACTGTGTTTTTTTCTAAGTTATTTTAATTGTTTCCTTAAGAGAAGTGGCCACTGCTTTTTGTAGAAGAGTTTTCTTTCCAGTTCCCTGCCAGAGTAATTAATCATAAAGCTTTTCTTCCCATAATGAAGTTTCTTAGTTTTCCAAGAGGAGATTTATTTCTCTACATGAAGAGGTTATTTTATTCATTTACATTAAGAAATTATTTCTATGTTGTACATGAAGAAGCTCGTCTTCTACCACAGCGAGTTACTTAGAGAGTCTGGGAGACACCTAGGGACAGTTTCTTCTCTCGGGACTGGGTGTATGTGTTGTTCTCATCATCATTTCGTCATCGTCAACGCGCAAGGGGCCGAAGTGTTGTGAACTAAAAAGACTTGCACACCAGGCGGTAGAAAGACCCGATCAATACTTACATACCCACTTTTCCTTTTTTATATAACGTACAGACATTTACTGAAGAATTTCGCTTTCCTTTAAGAACAAAAATTGATTAGCAAGCAGTAGGCGACCTGTCCTTTTGCAGAAAGACCTCGTATAACTACCCAGCAACTTGAAGTTTTGTTGGTTGTACATGCAGCCAAATCTGTGAATGCAATATCTACATTATTTAACACATCAAATAAGCTACCGCAACTTAAGCTGAAGAGAAAATCATACAGACATGATAATAAAACATCAAAAGTAATGAAACTGTTTCCCCAACGCAGAAGAAACCTATACTGCAATCTTTTGCTATCTCTGATCCACAAACAGTGAGTCTTCACCACAGTCATCTTTTGAAGATGATTACATTTACATAATATTCGTGTATTAGAAAGCCAAATGAGGTGCAAGGATGTCCTAATTATTAGACTCTATACAAAATTTTTACACGTGAAGAAACGTGGCTAATTCACAGTAGCATAAATATGTGTTTCTCAAACATGAAATGTTGTTTTTGTCTTATATTGCTGTAAGTGCAGTAAGCTACAATAAACCTCTGTTCGAAAGTATATCTTCATGAAAAAGTGGTTCACTGAAACAGTGAGATCTTGCCCTTCTTACATTTATTTCAGTATCATTCATGTCTCTTGATAATTTACTGATGTTTGGAACATAATCATATGAGAACTATTTGCAATTAGCTTGAAATGTGACTGAAAACAAGCATTAATCTTAGGGCTAGCTTTCTCACTGTTAGGGCTGGTTGTGTTGGTTAGACTGTGGAGTCACTGTGAAGCAAGAAAATAATCAGGGAATAATAAATAACTCGTGGCGGGAAAAGTAATCTCGTACTGAACGTCATTAAACGTATACTGTTAGTGATCGGCATAGTTTACATTCGCTCAAAAACTAGTATGACTGCATCACAATCAGAAATAAGATAGACAAAATTAAGTGAACTGTCGATTTGACAACAACGTCGATAGCAATAGACCTCTGTTATCAAGTATATTTCTATCCAGTTACTGTCATTTCGCTCCCTGTGAAGTAATTGAACATGTATCTGAAAACAGCATCATTCTCACTATATATATATCTATATATATGCTACCATGTTTTGTTAGTTTGCTATTGATGACGTTAACCAGCTTTATAATAAGCTTCTCACACTAATCGGTCTTTAATTCTGCCCTCAACACAAAATATTTTCTCGGAGATGTACTTGGCACTGCGTTGTACTTTTTGTTCCACGCCAGGTGCGTCTCCACATTTACGGAGTAGACACAACTGAGACGAAGTGCTTCTTGTTTCAGAGTAACGCAAACTTTGTACATGAACAGAGACGCTAACTGAGTGGCCTTACGAATGGAACTCAATACCAAATGGGCAATAGTGAAATTCTGTATGTTGGTGAAAGAGCTACAGGAGAGACAAAAACTATCGCAAAGCACAATACCACCCGACTCTCAGGAGTTTTTCCACTTCAAGATTTCATTAACGAATAGTGGTAGGTCGCATATACGTGGTTGTATATACAAAAGTAATGTTTTTTACGTTTACTGAATTACACCAAACTACATTTTGCGTTCGTTTTACTAAATTTGAATCACACGACAATTTCTAATGGCGATTAATGTTTGTTACTGCTACCTCGCAATGCAGCATCAGGTACAGTACACAACACGAGGATTTAACACAAGAAAATGGAGTAGTAAACAACCGCCTGCAATGGTCGTCAGAGTGAAATGATTTGACTCCAACTGTCTTGTATGCAGCTATATACTACCATTATATTACCTTGTCCGTAATTAATGTTTTAGACTTCAAGCACAGCGTGTATGACTACACAGGCAGTAGGAAATGTTTTACAGTAACGGATCCAAAGAGAAACACCTATTATTTCGACGCTGCTTGCTTGTAGATGGACTTCAATACTCGTATTATCCGTAACTGCTTACAGATTACGTGTACGTTCCGTTTTAAACTGTGGCGGCTGCTGTGTAAGAGCTCAAAAATGCGTCAACACATCAACTTTCGACATCTGCGGATTTATTGGTTATTTTTCTTTGAATGTTGTTAAAGGTAAGATATATGTTGCAATATGAAAGATACAAGACTTAAATCTACCGCGCTGCTGCTCCTCTTGACTCCGTGAAACTCGGCGAGCACGTTTTAAGGAGCTTTTGTGCATGCGCGACTCGAGCGTTGTAATTGCCTTACGGGCCAAATACGTATGGATTTGATAAAACAACGTGACTGATCACGATGTGCATAGCCAGCCCTTGCCACTAAACTAGAAGTAACGTTTACTTCAGTGCCACCAGATGGTAGCACACTGCAGCAGACTTCTATCCACGTTCGCTTGACATAAATCATGCTGTATGGTACACTCGTCAGATATGCTAATTCACTCACTATATAATTTTGTAAAATTAGATCGGACTTCAGTATATGTTAAAGTTGTACTGACAGTAAACCCATTTTGTGCGTTTCTGAATAAGTTGTATATTAAGTTACGAATTTTATCATACAGTAATCCATTTAATTTCTGTTTGATTGTTGAGAATCATATGGCATAAAGTACGTCACCGTCGAATTTGATATTGTAGCATTTATTCATGCTTCAGAAATCTGTTGCTCTTATGGTGAATCAGTTTATCTGTGCTGTAGGCCTACGTCGTATATATCGAATTTCACGAAAAGCTGTTTCTCTTATATTCACTTAAATGTAAGATCGACGGCAGTGCGCTTTAGGCCCTTATGGATCTCAGTACCTCATTTTTATTATAGTCAAGTGACCATGTTGGTAACCATTACTACTTGAGTTTAATCATTTCCACGAAAGGCATTTTGTATTTGGAGTTGGTTGTTTACTGTGCGGGAATCGGTTTTTATGTGCAGTGTAAACATGAACTACATTGAATCTGTTTTAAATGCTGACAGGAAAGTAAAGCTCTGTGGACGGGACGTGAGTTGTGCTTGGGTAACTCAGGCGGTAGAGCACTTGCTCGCGAAAGGCCAAGTTCCCGAGTTCGAGCATCGGTCCGGCACACGGTTTTAATCTGTCAGGAAGTTTCATAGGCGGCCGGTGTGGACGATCTGTTCTAGGCACTATAGACTGGACCGCGCGACCGCTACGGTCGCAGGTTCGAATCCTGCCTCGGGCATGGATGTGTGCGATGTCCTTAGGTTAGTTAGGTTTAACTAGTTCAAAAGTTCTAGGGGTCTGTTGAAGTCCCATAGTGCTCAGAGCCATTTGAACCATTTGAAGGCTCATACCAGCGCACACTCAATTGCAGAGTGAAAATCTCATTCTAGAAACAGAAAAGTCAATTACCAGGATAAGTTAGCCGCAAAGGAAAGTGGGTCTCCGAGAACAGATCCTTTGACTGAGAGAGTGTCGAAATCAAATAAGCGCGACTACAAGCGAACATTTAACAAGGAAGTGTACAGTTAGCCCAAGTTGTTGCGTGGTTGCAGCGTAAGAATATCTTATTTTCAGCCCAGAAGTAAATCGTGAACGAATACATCTGTTAGGGATCATGTACATTTGCCCGAAAAAGTGGAAAAGCACAACTACTCTCACACAAAAATATGAAATGGAGAGTTGCGAAAGCTTACACATTATTTCGTTATTGCCCTAAACTGTACTTAATTATGTACAAAACAACAAAATTCCACAAAAACAAATCTTTCTTTTGTCAGATAAATTATGCATCTTATTATTATTTTAATATTATTATTACTGTTATTATTATTGCCAGTGACTGTAGATGTATAAAATTGTTGATAAGCATAACTGTTATACAGCAAATGCTATTAAATTCACACTCAAATTTATCTGAATCTAGAAATTTGTGAAACCCAGAATGTACAGTCAGAAGCCGCCACTGTCTTTAAAGTACTTTGAACAGCACATGAGTCCACTGTAACCCTGAAAATTAATTGTAAATGTGCATGGAAAACAGTTATTTTTTTAAAAAAAAACTTAAAAACACAGATAAATTGCTGGGAATTTGCACTAAGCTTAACAGCAGACCTTACTCAGTCCTGCTCTATATGCCATGACGCAGATCTGATCCAGACGCCCACTCTAGTTCTTCAGTTCCGAAGCGCATTGAGATGGGGTGACAGAGGTTCTGTTGCAGGGACTTGAATGGTAAGGAATGTGGTGGAGGAAGAGCGGTTGATCTTGACAATCCAAAATAGAAGGGGATGAGATTAAAAAGAAAGAAAACAAATAAATACTGAGGCACAATCTAATACAGTACCGTATACGTTTATGGTGATTGACTGTCGAGTATTGGTCCCAGTAATTTAAAAGGCATTAAATGAGCCTTGCTCGATGTAATCCTGCTGATAACCCACAGAAATTGACAGGTACAAGGCTGGCATCACCCTCAGAGGAAACAATCACTTTCCTTCTCGTAGGGTAAATGTTCTATTTAAGGTAAAATTGCACATTTTAATTTGAGTTTTTAGATTAAATAACGTAATATTAAAATTTGAGGGCATCTGGATGCGTTCTTAGATTTTTGTACAAATGTCCTGGGTAAACCCACACCTTTTTTTTTATATATGGAGAAATTTTATTTTTGGAAATATATGTTAGGAAATTTTATTTCATATTCACCAAACGGGGACTAATGCGTAGATAAGCACATTTAGATGCCCTCCTATACATCTATTTTCGATACATTTTCATTGAGAACAACGAGAAGCCGCCAGCAATCGACGATTGCGTGTATCGCCCCGCCACGTCCCACTATCGGCCAAATTATCGTCGATAGACTCTGTGTGCCTGGAAAAATAATCCATTTCAATCCAAATGTCCGAAGGTTTCGGAGTCTTTATTCGGGGTCAACTATTTAAGTGATGGCAGGCCTACCCACTACCTGCAAGCAAATGCGCTGTTCCTTGTTGACGTCTCAGTCCCCACCAGTGGCAGAGCAGATTGCTTATTGCCCATTTACAATTTATATAAACTTTCCTGCCGACAACGTTGTGTCAATCACTCAAAAACAACTCACGGGTCTGCGCGAACGAGTTCGAATATAAAGAGCTACCACCATCCCCCTCCCCTTCCCCTCTACCGAAGCATCGCTGCGCACGCCCACGGTCCCGTGTCTCGAAATGTGTTGTTTCAACAATAGGCTGTAAGATCAAAGAATTAAGCCAGCCTTCCACCAGTGCTCGACTGGAGAGGATAATTAGTAATACGTAGTAATAAATGGCAAAACTTTTTGATCGCTCCTTATAGTACTAATAGGTTATTATTAACCTGTTAGTAATATAAGGGGAAACCAAAAAGATTAAGATCGAAGACCGTACAGTCCAGAATCGGCGTAAACATTGAGGCAATCATCCCATCGGCGCACCAGGTTGAAGAGACCCGTTTGATAAAAGACCTTTGTCCTGCTGTGTGAAGAAGTCCTTAACTGCCCGCTGCATAGCCATGTCTGATAGAAATCGTCGACCCTTCGGGGCCCTTAAAGGATCGAAGGAATGATAATCACAGGGGAGAGGTCAGCACTGTAGGGCATGTGCTCAAGTGTCCCTCACTTGAGCTGGCGTAACTTCCATGTACTGACATTTGCGATATGAGGACATGCGTTAACATTAACCAACAGTTTCCTTGTTGCAATTTTCCCAGACGTTTCACCTTAAATGCATGCCATAATTTCTCCAGCGTTGCACACTACCGACCACAACGGTACTTTTCGACAGCCACACTACCCCATACACGTTCTTCATTCACCGATGGGTGTCAACCAGCGTTTTTACTTCGGCAATCAAGAAGATAATAGTAGTACTTTGGAACTATCTGAACAATTTGGTAATAACTTCGCCATTGCTCACGTTTCCACATTTACTACACACACATCGGGAAAATACGAATGCCACATTAATCCCTTGCCTATATGTCGGTGCTTATATACCCTCATCGGTGTCGCCCTACGTTTCATACACACTACAATAGCCCTCTCAAGCGAAAACTTTACATCGACCCTTATATAATGATATTTTTCCGTGCAGGTGGAATATTTCTTCTTATTGTTGGTGTCAGCTATCTACAACAAAATGGAAAGAATTCAGTGTGATCCCGTAGTAGATCTTCATTATGCTATCATTTGAACTTACAGAGGTGCCACTGGGTAAATACATGTCAGTTATGAATAATGTGGAGTGTCGAGTTTTCTCTTTTGTCTTTAACACATTTCCTAATTCCTGGCAATACATTTGTCGTGGGACTACTTTTAAAAAAACCACATACCCAATAGGAATAATTCGTTCCCGGTCCAGAACCACATGATTTATGTTTCATGTGTAAATATTGATCTTTTGTGTGAATAAACAAAGGGTTTTGCAGAAGTTTATATCTATATTGCACAGATCCGTGATATGTATAACAGTCAGCTAAAAGCTCCAAGCTGCACCACTAAGTCCCTTTGCCCGTGAAATATTCAAAGTGTGTACACATGCATCAGGGAGTCACCAAATGAATCAATGAGGTGACCGTAATAGCAACTGAATAGCGGGTACGTAGATATTAGGACTGCTGACATTTTTAAAAATATCATGTATCTGATATATCGATATATGAGAAATGGCACTATCGACTCCCTATAAATAGAAAAAAGTATCGATACATCGAAGGAAAAAAATTATCGACCTACTGGCCAATGCAAATATCGGTTGCACTTTGTAAATTTGCTGCAGGTTTTAGAGCTGTATATTTAAGTATTGATTTATTATTAGATATTGTGTACATCAACAAGCTAACAGCCTGCTTATCCCCTTTAGAGCAAGAATTGAAAGAAAATCGATGCACGTTAACGCTTCGCGATGACCACTTTGCTTACAGTGGTAACTCCATGTAAGTGGCACAATAAAAGGTGTCCGATGAGTTCACCGTTAGGTTTCGTCACTTATTGGATTTGTCTGGAACACTTCATGTCGACTTCCCTATTTTTCCCAATTCTACATACGCCTGCGACTTAGCAGTTGTAGTTTCAAAACTATATGGTGAAGCTAAGCGTTGCAGCTTCTGCTAGTAGCGCCGAGCGCCGATTACGCCAGCATTTCCTTTCACATGTCTCTGCCCACCGCAACGACCAGTCTCGTCATTTAGATTTTTGTTCAGCATTTTCAGCTACTGTTTTGAAGAATGTTAAAATTGTTTTTCAACGCAACTGGCGTGCCATTTCACCACGTCGCAAATCTTGTTATTCTGTTCACACCGCCAACCCCCAGTGTAATCGGTCTTAATCTTTGTGCCACCTATACTTGCTTCACACAGTCAAAGAGAAAGACTGGACCTTATGAGTGCTCAAAACGTAGTAAGACTCCTTCACACAGTCAAAGAAAAATTAAGTTCAACTACAATTTCAAAAGAACAGTTTCAAGTATTTAACGAAAACTCAGAAAAAGTAGAATTTAAAATAAAAATATCGGCTTCAGGTATTGCTGTTTCGATATCGATATGTTATAGTGGAAGTGGAAAATTGGGGAAGGTAAACTTTCCATAGTGAATGTACACCATCATTAAAATGATCGGTGAGAGTTTACCATAAACTGAAAAAAACACATCCACTAGTGAAGATGAACCATCACTGTACTCAGCTAGGGGAAGTGTACAGTAGCATATTATCCACTAATGAAGGTGTACCATCACTGCTCCCGGGTTATTATCAATGCGTCCAACAATGCTACCACACATCAACATGAATGTAATTGTCGTCAGAACGTTATTGTTATGTTATACAGCAGTGCAGTTATGGTTGACAGCAGTGTAGTTACAGTTTACAGTAGTGCACCTATGGTTGCATCAGTGAAGTACTACGAACATCTTAGAGTGGAACGGGGAACTCTCAGTTATAATTCTGTCTTCATAGACACAGAAACGTACGAGTCACTCATCAGTAAGACTAAATCACTAAAACCTGGACGAAAGAGGGATAGCAACGACTACAAGTTTTTGAAGAGGTATGAAATACTGGAAGTGAATGGAGTAACCAAATTAACACAACCTGTAATCGAAGAAGGTAAGATTAAATACTATGTTTATGATGAAGAACTGTATGACATTCTGCATGATGCTCGTGTAATGACTGACCACGGTGGACGCGACCAAATGATGAAATGTTTGAAGTCAAAGTTCGGTAATATAACATACAGATATGTCCAATTTCACTTTAGTTTGTGTGAGCCTTGTTTATAAAAGCAAAACGGTCAGAAAAAGGGAGAGTAGTGAAGCCAATGCTGTTCAAGGCGCTAAATTCCAGATATTAAGTTGATCTCACCGACTTCCAATCGCAACCAGATAGAGATTACGATTTCGTAATGGTTTATCAGGACCACCTCAATAAATTCGTTGTTCTCAGGCCACTGAAGTCCAAAACAGCTGAAGAGATGTGCGATAACATTATTGACACTTTTACATTGTGAGGCTCTCCCTCAGTCTGACGATGGTAGAGTTCGTTAGAAAAATAATGAGCAGCTTAACTGAGCTATGGTCCAGTTTTAAGATTGTCCACAGTAAGCCTAGACACAGTCAGAGCCAAGGCAGCGTAGAGCGAGGAAATCAAATGCAAGAATTAGAAAATATGCTAACTACACGGATGCAGGAGCACAACACCGCGGAATGGAACCGTGCATTAAGATGTGTAGATAATGAAGAATGGCGCTGTATATTTTGGAATTAAAAGATGTCCCTACGAAGCGATGTTTGGCTGCCCTCCTATACATGGTTTGTCTTCAACAAGTTTATGGCCTGAAGCATTCATGGACGTTCACTCTGAAGATGACCTCGAAAATATAATTAATCACGAGGATAACATACCAACAGGAACAGTTGTTGAGAACAGAGAGAGAGAAAGTAGTCCTGACAATAATGACTACTGCCTGACTGATTTAGACGAGTCAACTCGTGCTATTAAAAAACAAAACTGAAGCGTACAAGCGCTTCGAAGAACAAGCACAAAGAATGCGGCAGCGTTCAGATCGCTGCTTTCCAACAGTGGAAAAGGGCTGTACTATGAGAGTTCCAGTACCCGAGTTCGACAGAGAAAGAGGAGGTGTTAGGTCTATCTTGGTTGTCGTCCTCGAGACAACGGCCGATGGATTTTACATAATCGGGACGAGAAATGGTATGTTGAGCCAACTATACGCACGGTAAGAAATGGTTTGTTTTTAAATAATTATGGAAGGGACTATAGGGTACACCATTGCGGCTACAACTACAACATTTTGTTTCAGGTCCTAGTTCATAATCTCAGAGGAGGAAGTTCCAGCAGAGGTAACTGTTTCCCTGAGAACAGTTGCGACGTCTCAGTCGATGGGAAGCGGCCAGGGATTCTTCAGATGCAACTGGCAGCAAAAATGTCAGACTCTTGAGATGCTTCTGCAAAAACAAAAATGTGTTTTGCTACTCAAAGTGCCATGGTGCACGTCCTTGCTATAATAAATGAATTTTGCACAATATGACTATGTTTTTAAAATTACCTGTGATAAATGCAACTTTCGAAATACGACTGTTTGGTTATTACAGCCATGGTTCACTTTCCTTAACCTCTTGGCAGTCAAGGTATACATCCGCTAGTGATAGTGCACTATCCCTAGTTGATGTGTGTTGTTTGACAGAACTGGAATCAGTAATCCACTTTCACTAAATGGGCCATTGAAGGTTTACTATCACCAGTGATGCTATACCTTCTCTGTAACTTCCACTTCCACTATATCAGATGTATCTATATACCTGGAAAGAGAACATCGCCGATATTTATCGATATATTTTGGAAAAAAACAACGGTTCTTTATCAACAGCCCTAGTAGAGATCAGTATGCTGCCCTCTCATGTGTAATCCATTCAGACGGAGAAAAACTCCACAGAGTGACAATGTGGATAATAGACATCACTTTTCTAGGAAATAACATAGCTCCTCGCCACTGTTGACATCCAAGCCACCACTGCGTTAATGAACGTAACAGTGTCTCAGCAAAGAGCTGAGTGACGTTAGACAAAACAGCGGGTGTCCGTATCTGCTGCATGTATATTGCGTGTATTCTTGGAAATGAGTTCCAGTCGTGGGTCAACTGAAACACTCCTTATGCTAGGGTATGCAACACAACACGCGAAGTAATGTGTATAGTTTTGCCCCGGGAGGTCACGTCGTATACAAATCGTAAGTTCGAATGTCCAATCTTTAATCTTTCTAAATATCGTCATAATGGCTGGAAAATGTTGAGGGATTATTTCAGTAAACATACAGGTTGACAGAGGGCTTGTGCAATCGATGTTATTTGCGAAACAATACATTAGTTCAGCTCATACTGTATATTTTATTTTGAGCTTAAGTCAAAATTCTTGACTACTGGTACGTAACTTTTATTCATATTCCGTGCTAGATTGTTCTTCCCTCCACGTATTATGTACTGTCTGATTGTTCTACCGCGGCATATAAGCTCTGAGGGTTTTCCCGCGACACATAATTGCTCTTTGAATGGCGTTATGTGTACGAGCAACTGTCACATTGCAACACTTGTATTGTGTGCTCTATATTCGACAGTTTGTGTACAAGGCGAATTAGAAGCTTCCAGTTTTCTATAAAAGAGTTCTGTAACAGAAGATTCGATTCCCAGCGTCCAGTGGGATGTCTTTTCGGCCTAAAGGTAAGGGAAAATAAACTTTCGTGGTGCAAGATGAGACTGATGCCTATCAATAGTGATTGTACTCAGAGGAAGTTGCGAAAATTTGTGATGTTTGTGTTCTTCCGGGATGTTAATACAGATGCGTTTGCATTAGACATATCAACATATATGAAAAACGTAGGTGCTCGAATTAAACGCAGTCTATTGTGTCTGTTGCTTCTACAACAGTCGTTTCCTTCACGATTACCCATAGGCAGACTCAATACGTTAACTCAAACTATCTACAGGGTTATTACAAATGATTGAAGCGATTTCACAGCTCTACAATAACTTTATTATTTGAGATATTTTCACAATGCTTTGCACACACATACAAAAACTCAAAAAGTTTTTTAGGCATTCACAAATGTTCTATATGTGCCCCTTTAGTGATTCGGCAGACATCAAGCCGATAATAAACTTCCTCCCACACTCGGCGCAGCACGTCCCCATCAATGAGTTCGAAAGCATCGTTGATGCGAGCTCGCAGTTCTAGCACGTTTATTGGTAGAGGAGGTTTAAACACTGAATCTTTCACTTAACCCCACAGAAAGAAATCGCATGGGGTTAAGTCGGGAGAGCGTGGAGGCCATGACATGAATTGCTGATCATGATCTCCACCACGACCGATCCATCGGTTTTCCAATTTCCTGTTTAAGAAATGCCGAACATCATGATGGAAGTGCGATGGAGCACCATCCTGTTGAAAGATGAAAATAGCTCCCTGCTTGCTTTATTCGTCGACTTCCGCGGGCTACGTGTGAAACTTGCCCGCACGCGTTCAACCGTTTCTTCGCTCACTGCAGGCCGACCTGTTGATTTCCCCTTACAGAGGCAATCATAAGCTTTAAACTGCGCATACCATCGACGAATGGAGTTAGCAGTTGGTGGATCTTTGTTGAACTTCGTCCTGAAGTGTCGTTGCACTGTTATGACTGACTGATGTGAGTGCATTTCAAGCACGACATATGCTCTCTCGGCTCCTGTCGCCATTTTGTCTCACTGCGCTCTCGAGCGCTCTGGCGGCAGAAACCTGAAGTGCGGCTTCAGCCGAACAAAACTTTATGAGTTTTTCTACGTATCTGTAGTGTGTCGTGACCATATGTCAATGAATGGAGCTACAGTGAATTTATGAAATCGCTTCAATCATTTGTAATAGCCCTGTATTTTGGTTGTCAGTGGCTTGGAACAGATAATAAGCTAACTACGTGTCTCTCTAAGGCCATAACGTCATAATAAGTTACTGCTCAGTTTTACATTCATAATTTTCTGTGTGACAAACAATGGTTGCGACTTGTAAACATTCTGTTAATGGGACTGAATGTCCTGTAACCGTTTAGTATCACTAAACTGGTACAATAGTTCTGTGAACTGTTTTTTATGGAATGTGTTTAGTCAATCCGGTTGTTATTCCCGTTAAGCCTATTATGTTTTGAATATAATGTCGTTATTAATAACAGTATTATTTTATAATTGCCTAGGCTTCCGCGGCCACAGTCAGTTGACCTAAAAGTTTTCTGAATACTGTACCGTGTCATCACGTAAAAAACTACACTGGAGAAACTAACGTTTCGGCTACGGTTACAGCGGTCTTCTGGGTCTTCGGCCACAGTTACAGCGGCCTTTTTCTGGCACTACTCAGTAGATCCAGACGAAAGCCGCTATAACGGTGGCCGAAAGGTTGGTTTCTCCAGTATAGTTTTTTTCATACTGACACGATACGATATTCAGAAAACTTTTATTTCAATAGTATTATTTACTGAAAACTAGAAAATAAATTGCGCTGTATTCATGTCCTCCATTCCTGTTGCATTACCTGTAATAAATCTAAACAATTTATTAGTAGGTTGCGTAAAAGTTCCGTGTGTGCATTTATGATTGTGTACCAGCGCGCGCTCTCGGGCATGCGCACTCGTAAGCGTGCATGTATAAAGAGTAATTCACGATGATGCGCAAATATTTTAATATGTTACTCTACAAGTAAAAGTAAAGAAAAGGTTCATACAAACGTAGGTCCGCAAATGTTTAGTTCCGGAGATATAGCTAATTGACGATTTTGCCTGAAATTTTGCAACTTCGCTAATATGAAACCATCGCAAAACAGTAAGGAGTTAAAGTACAGAACGATTTTCATTTATTTTGTTGTTGCTGATCTGTTGAATGTAATTAAACATGTCCCAGACGTGTGTCTGCAGCAGTTTTCCAGAACATCTCAACCAAAGAAGTAATTTCGTAAAATTTTTAATTTATTAACTACTTGGCCCAATTTGTTTTTTAAATTCCAGATAATTGGACAAAGTTTTCACCAGAAGGTGTAGAGAATTTAATTTTGGAAAAATGATGGTAATAACGTTAACTGACATCTCTATTTCATAAATTATCTATAAACTACAACAGTTACTACGTGGTTTCACTTAAATACACTGTTGTTATTGTGTTCTTTCACTGAAGAATACAGAAAATAATTAATTTCAAGGTTAGGAAACGACTAAAGCAATTCACTAACGCTTGCCAACAATGGCGTAAACGTTTCTACATTCTTAATGGAAAGTAAACAAATTTACTTGTATAATAAACTATACTTCTCTGGATGTTCTGGAAAACTACTGCCGATACACGACTGGGACATATTTTATTAGAGTCACGAGACAATAACAACAAAATAAAAGGAAATCGTGCTTCAGTGGCGGACCTATGTTCATATGATTTTTTTTCTTTCCTTTTACTTGTAGAATAACATATTAAAATATCTGCATAGGTTCGTGAATCACCCTGCATATGTCCGGCCCCCGTAGCTGAATGGAACTGGCACGGTAGCTCAGCGTGTTCGGTCAGAGGGTAAGCTACGCCCTGTAACGAAAAACTGGGTGAACAGATTAACGCAGAACCTAAATGGGTGTCATCGGACGTCCGCCCCGAGCAAATTCAGCAAAAAATTTGCAACAAAATAAGATTATAAAAAAAGAGAAGGAAAATGGTCTGCGTTACAGAATGTTAATCCTAAGGGCCCCAGTTCGATTCACGACGGTGTTGGATATTTTTCTCCACTCGATACTGGATGTTATGTTGTCCTAATCATCATCATTTCATCCCCATCGACGCGCAAGTCGCCGAAGTGGCGTCCAATCGAAAGACCTGCACCTGGTGAACGGTCTACCCGATGGGAGGCCCTAGTCACACGACATTTACATTTATTTATTACCCTGTATATGAATATTTCCATATAAATGTCTCTGTGTGTGTGTGTGTGTGTGTGTGTGTGTGTGTGTGTGTGTGTTTCTCAGTATCGGAATGTGTTAATTTTTTTTGTGCAGCTACATCTCGCTAAATATTTTCAATAGCCTGATGTAGCCTACCTATGCGCCACACAGCAGCGCTGTTTGACACAAATTTCAAATTAGATGTCATGTTTATGAGAACAATGGTTCAGTGAAACACAGATATGATTAAGCCGGTGTAGAACAAATATAATACAAGAAACTTGGCATGTTAGTGCCAAAGTCTTTTACTGAATGTCATCACTCTATTTATGCCGTTGAAATCATTTTCCGAAAGTTGAGAAAAACCACCACCAAACATAAGTGCATAGATATCTGCGTCTGTTAAAAATATTAATAGCAAGGGACATATTACAACATTATCTTATGAATAACTGTCGCAAACAATGAACTCGCTTGTACACTATCTACATTGTATTCAAGTATAATATAGTACGGAAATGTACCAGTATACTCTAACTCATCTGAAGTCTTTGGAAACGCCTATTTAATGCTGAATTAACCGTTAGATGTTATGAGATGCAGAACTGCCGGTATAAAAGAAGGCGGAGAGCATTGTACTGTTGATAGAGAAGCAGTAACAACTAAAAGAGTGTCAGCAGAGTTCAGTGGCTTCCGGCGTAGACTAATCATTGGATGTCATGTGAGTGTTTCCCAAGTACCTCAAGTCGATTATTGGTGGTGTGATTGTGAAGTGGAAACGTGAATGAACAACCACAGCTAAACTAAGGCCAAGTAGACCTGATATACTGATGGACAGGCACCTTCGAACACTGCAGATGGTTGTAGAAACTCTCATTAAATTGGTGAAAGGAATCACTCATAACTTCCAAAGTGGTATCAGCAATCCAGGTGACACAGTGGCTGTGTGTAGAGAGTTAAAAATAATGGAATATAATTGTCGAGCAGTTCCTTTTAAGCCAAACTTTTCTGTAGTCAGTGTTAGGAGCTGCTTGAGGTGATGTAAAGAGTGATGCCATGTAGCTGCGAATGATGGAAAACTTATTTTCAGTGATATAGAATGTTACAGTCTGTAACAATCCAATGGAAGGCTTTGGGTTTGGCAAACGCTTGTAGAGCATTGCCTCACAGCGTGTGTGGTGCCGACTGTGAAATATGGAGGAGGATGTGCTACATTCTGAGGGTGTTCATCATGGTTTGGATGTCAACCCCTGATTTTAATTTAGGAAATGTTAAATGTGGAAGGAAATGCGTAAGGGGGCTGTATTGTTGTCAGCCCATTCTGCATTGTTGCTTAATCTTTGCAAAGGTTCAATGTCCTCATTGGTCAGTATCCTGGAACGCTTCTCTTCCTTCAAGACCACAGGTGAGTGACCTCCTTGGTCGAAGCTCTGAGGACTCACCCTCATTTCTAACCTCACAGGGCTATGCTCTTCTAGGATAAGGGGTCAACTGTTCTCTGTAAGCCACCCACTTTGCCTAGCCTCCTTATCTCACATAAAATATGTCAGTTATATTATTTATTTATCCGTAGAAACACTGGAACACGTGAGGCAATACTGACCTTACGACTTATCTTAGAAGAAAGATTAAGGAAAGGCAAACCTACGTTTCTAGCATTTGTAGACTTAGAGAAAGCTTTTGACAATGTTGACTGGAATACTCTCTTTGAAATTCTAAAGGTGGCAGGGGTAAAATACAGGGAGCGAAAGGCTATTTACAATTTGTACAGAAACCAGATGGCAGTTATAAGAGTCGAGGGACATGAAAGGGAAGCAGTGGTTGGGAAGGGAGTAAGACAGGGTTGTAGCCTCTCCCCGATGTTGTTCAATCTGTATATTGAGCAAGCAGTAAAGGAAACAAAAGAAAAATTCGGAGTAGGTATTAAAATTCATGGAGAAGAAATAAAAACTTTGAGGTTCGCCGATGACATTGTAATTCTGTCAGAGACAGCAAAGGACTTGGAAGAGCAGTTGAATGGAATGGACAGTGTCTTGAAAGGAGGATATAAGATGAACATCAACAAAAGCAAAACAAGGATAATGGAATGTAGTCTAATTAAGTCGGGTGATGCTGAGGGAATTAGATTAGGAAATGAGGCACTTAAAGTAGTAAAGGAGTTTTGCTATTTGGGGAGCAAAATAACTGATGATGGTCGAAGTAGAGAGGATATAAAATGTAGGCTGGCAATGGCAAGGAAAGCGTTTCTGAAGAAGAGAAATTTGTTAACATCCAGTATAGATTTAAGTGTCAGGAAGTCATTTCTGAAAGTATTCGTATGGAGTGTAGCCATTTATGGAAGTGAAACATGGACGATAAATAGTTTGGACAAGAAGAGAATAGAAGCTTTCGAAATGTGGTGCTACAGAAGAATGCTGAAGATTAGATGGGTAGATCACATAACTAATGAGGAAGTATTGAATAGGATTGGGGAGAAGAGAAGTTTGTGGCACAACTTGACCAGAAGAAGGGATCGGTTGGTAGGACATGTTCTGAGGCATCAAGGGATCACCAATTTAGTATTGGAGGGCAGCGTGGAGGGTAAAAATCGTAGAGGGAGACCAAGAGATGAATACACTAAGCAGATTCAGAAGGATGTAGGTTGCAGTAGGTACTGGGAGATGAAAAAGCTTGCACAGGATAGAGTAGCATGGAGAGCTGCATCAAACCAGTCTCAGGACTGAAGACCACAACAACAACAACATTATTTATTACTTGTCCCTCTTACCACCATTATTTATTGGTTAGTAATACTGGTAATAATTTATAAGGTAATTATGTTGATTTAATACCCCAGAAAAAGATTTGCAGCACAACCACAACACCATGGCTACTATACTCCCAACCACCTACTTTCAACTACTTTTCTAGCTCATCAAACTAGCCGCTTTTAACTACTCCTTTCAATGTCTGCCAGCTGCTTTCAAGATCGTCATCCAAAGGCACATGTAGATAGTTGTAATTGAGGGACTTTAAAAGTTTAAGCCATCAATGTTGTGTGCATGTAGTACAAATGAATGATACATAAACTTTTATATGTCCACAAGTTGAAAATGGTGGGCTGCATATTCACAAACATATAATCATGACTGCATTTTTGGTACAAATGAGACACCACCTGGACAATAGTTCATTGCTGCATGTGTGGAACTTAATATATGTCCTTCCTTTGGTAAGTGCTTCCTTCTGTTTTACATTTTTTTAAATTAAATTCTGCAAGTACAAATAAAAATCACCTATTTAATATACCAAATGTAGTAACGAGTTTTTCCTTCTGTCCTTACAACTTGATTTTTTTTTTTTGGGGGGGGGGGGGGGACGAGCTATCAACCATTTTTTTCCATTGACTGCATTTTTACTGCAAGTGAGGCATCACCATCGTTAACTATGTGAGGAGTGGAATTTATTACGTCTTCTTTCGTTTGGTAGGTACTTCCTTTCATTTTATATTTTTTAAAATTAAATTCTTTAAGTTCACATCAGTACCAAATCAAATAGTACATCTTATCTCTTGTTAGCCCCAGCAGGTTGATTTGTGTGCATGGGTCTGCACATTTGCTCTCCCATTGACTACATTTCTTGCAACAAATGAGACATTACCTGCACCATAGTTAACCATGAGAGTGTAGAAATTAATGCACCTTCTTTTGGCAAGTGCTTCCATCTGTTTTATAATTTTTTAAAATTGGTTTCAGAAATTTAATGTGTAAATAACCTAACTGATGTACCAAATGTACTAACAGGACCTTCCTTCTTTTGCCCCCCATCAGGTTGTTCGTTGCATGATTGCGAACATTTACTCTCCTATTGAATAGGTCTCTTGCTGCAAAAGACAAATCACCTGCAGCATATTTCTTCTTCCTTTTGGGAAGTAAAACCTTTTCTTTTCAATTTTTAAAAATTGGTATCTGCAAGATCATGTGTAAATAAACCATTTGACATACCAAATGCAGTAACAAGAACTTCCCTCCGTTATCCACCAGCAGGGTAATTTGAGCACATGGTTGCAAATTTTTACTCTCCCATCAACTGTGTTCCTTGCTGCAAATGAGACATCACTTGCACCATAGTTACCCATCAGAGGTGCACATACTTATTTTTTCTTTTGGTAAGGACTACCCTCCTTTTTCCCAATTCTTCATTCTTTGTTCTTTTCTTTCCTTCCAGTATTCCTTCATCTGTTCACTATGTTCTTCTTTCTGTGTTCAAACAATTTTGAACCAGTCTTTTTAGCTACCCTACCTTGGAATCTTTCCATTTCCAATAGTTTTTCCCGAAAGGCTTCTCTGTTGTTTGTGTCTTCTGTTTTTACATTGTTTCTTTCTAAATAACTTTTTCACTTGGTTGACCCAGCTTGTTGTGGACTTCTTACCCCATAAATAATTGAAAATCTTATTAGTTAATCTACAGTCTTGCGTTTGAAATAAATGTCCAAAATACATGAGTCTTCTTTTTCTCATTATGTTTGTAATATTTTCTATATTGTGGTATACTTCAGCATTACTTCATAATTTCCAACCTTCTGCTGTTTTTGTGGTCATAATATTTTCCTTATAATTTGCCTTTCTAATACTTCTAATTTTTATAGCCTAAATTATATTTTAATACCAGACATTTGCTTGTAATTAGGCGTTCTGGCTTCACTACTGTGTTGTAATGCCCTATTTTTGCATTTCTGGATAGGCACTTTTTATTGTAGAGGTCTTTGGTAATACCATATGCTCTCCCCATTTTATGTGACCTTTCCTCTAGAGCAGATTATTCCAAAGCATTTTTTTGTTATGTCCTCTAGATTTTTGAATTTTATTATCCCCTCTGTTTGACCAATATCTGCTTTCAGAAGTTTTGGAGCTTCCTTAACATTTGTTACAAATTTTGTCTTCTTCTGCACAAATTCTTAAGCCAGATCTGCTGGCTATCTCTTCCAGGAGATTTATTTGTGTTATAGCAGATGCGACATTTTTGGAAAGTATAACAAAATCATCTGTGGACACAAAAGAGTTTATTTTGATATTTTTGCTTCCTCTTCCTAACTGTATGGTTGAGATGTTGAGTTCAATAAGTTTTTCACTCCAAATTCTTACCGTTTTCTCAACCACACTATTCAAAAGAACTCCTGGTTTTATTTTGAAATGCTGTGAAATTTCTCCTATAAATTTTACTTTACAGATTATATTTGTAAGTGTTTCACAGATGAGGTTTGCCAGTTTAGACTTTACACCTAATTCTCAAATTATTTTATCTGCAGTTTCTCTCTCAACGGAATCAAAATCCCTTTTGAAATCCACAAATGTAACAACAATAACCTTTGAATTAAGTAATCTGTGGTGAATTACTGAATTTAGATGAAATATTTGTTCTGAGCATGGCATTCCTTTCCTAAAAGCACCTCAATATTCACCCGGATGAGTGTCTAGTTTAGTGTCTATTCTGCTTAATAAAATCTTGGAAAATATTTTATATGGTACTGGCAGTAAAGAGATAAAATAAGGGAAATCAGAGCTCATACGGAAAGATATAGGTGTTTATTCTTCCCGCGCGCTATACGAGATTGGAATAATAGAGAACTGTGAAAGTGGTTTGATGAACCCTCTGTGAGGCACTTAAATGTGATTTGCAGAGTATTGATGTAGATGTAGGGGGTGGTCTGCTGCTGAGCTCCATGTTCAAAAACATACAATGAACAGTGTGCTCTGAAATATTTGTGCATGAACCAGCACTATGCACTTTCGGCAGACATGCCACAGACCACCATCTATCCTACTTTAGAAATGGGACAAGCCCCCAAACAGAATGTACTGTGAAAAGTTGCGGACATCCAAAATTCACTACTGTACCTCATTCCATATAGGCAGACTACAGTAGCATGTGAATATTCGACCAGCTTCGCCACTTTCGAGACATTCGTTTACAGGTTCTGAGTAATAATAATATGCCCTTTATAAAAGTTCTTGATGGTAGTAATTTGCAGCAAGTGAAGAGATGCCTATGAGAGATGCAGGACTTGATACATCTTCTTTCTTTTGGTAAGTACTCCTTATTATTTTGCAAATTTATAACATTTCTCTCTAACTTGAAAAGAAAGAAAAGTACTCATCACAAGTGGCTGAGTAAGACAGCATATTTTCTGTTTTCTCCCAGTAAGTTGCTTTCGATCGATGGCTGCAATCATTTATCTACCGACTGGTAATAATTTGCAGCAAGTGAAGTGATGCCTGCACCATAGTTAACTATGAGAGGTGCAGGACTTGATACATCTTCTTTCTTTTGGTAAGTATGCCTTATTATTTAGCAAATTTAAATTATTTCTCTGTAACTTGAAAAGAAAGTAACGTACTCATCAAAAGCGGCTGTGTAACACAGCATATTTTCTGATTTCTCATAACAGGTTGCTTTCGATCGATGGCTGCAGTCATTTATCCACCGGTTGGTAATAATTTGCAGCAAGTGAAGCGTTTCCTGCACCATAGTTAACTATGAGATGTGCAGTACTTCATACATCTTCTTTCTTTTGGTACGTACTCCCTATTATGTACAAAATTTATAACATTTCTCTGTAACTTGAAAAGAAAGTAACGTATTCATCAAAACCGGCTGTGTAAGAGAGCATATTTTTTGTTTTTTCCCAGCAGGTTGCTTTCGATCGATGGCTGCAATCATTTATCTACTTACTGGTAATAAATTTCAGCAAGTGAAGTGTTGCTTGCACCATAGTTAACAATGAAAGGTGCCAGACTTGATACATCTTCTTTCTTTTGGTAAGTACTTCCTATTATTTTGCAAAATTATAACATCTCTCTGTAACCTGAGAAAAAAGTAACGTACTCATCATAAGCGGCTGTATAACAGAGCATATTTCCTGTTTTCTCCCAGCAGGTTGCTTTCGATCGATGGCTGCAATCATTTATCTACAGACTGGTAATAATTTGCAGCAAGTGAAGTATTGCCTCCACCAGAGTTAACTATGAGTGGTGCAGGACTTGATACATCTTCTTTCTTTTGGTAAGTACTCCCTATTATTTTGCAAATTGAAAACATTTCTCTGTAACTTGAAAAGAAAGTAACGAACTCATCAAACGCAGCTGTGTAACACAGCATATTTTCTGATTTCTCCCAGCAGGTTGCTTTCGATCGATGGCTGCAAGCATTTATCTACTGGCTGCTAATGCAGCCAGTGAAGCGTTGGCTGCACCATAGTTAAATATGAGGGGTGTAGGACTTGATACAGCTTCTTTCTTTTGTAAGTACTCCTTATTATTTTGCAAATTTATAACATTTCTCTGTAACTTGAAAGGAAAGTAACGTATTCATCAAAAGCGCCAATGTAACAGAGCATATTTGCTGTTTTCTCCCAGCCGGTTGCTTTTGATCGATGGCTGCAATCATTAATCTACTGACTGGTAATAAATTTCAGCAAGTGAAGCGTTGCCTGCACCATAGTTAACAATGAGAGGTGCCGGACTGGATACATCTTCCTTCTTTTGGTAAGTACTCCTTATTATTTTGCAAATTTATAACATTTCTCTGTAACTTGAAAAGAATGTAACGTACTCGTCACAGGCGGCTGTGTAAGAGAACATATTTTATGTTTTCTCAAAGCAGGTTGCTTTCGATCGGTGGCTGCAATCATTTATCTACCGGCTGGTAATAATTTGCAGCAAGTGAAGCATTGCCTGCACCATAGTTAACTGTGAGAGGTGCAGGACTTGATACATCTTCTTTCCTTTGGTAAGTACACCTAACTATTTTGCAAATTTATAATGTTCCTCTGTATCTTGAAAAGAAAGTAACGTACTCATCTCAAGCAGCTGTGTAAGAGAGCATATTTTATGTTCTCTCTGAGCAGGTTGCTTTCGATCGATGGCTCCAATCATTTATCTCCCGGCTGGTCACAATTTGCAGCAAGTGAAGTGATGCCTGCACCATTGTTAACTATGAGAGGTGCAAGAATGGTTACATCTTCTTTCTTTTGGTAAGTACGCCTTATTATTTTGCAAATTAAAAACATTTCTCTGTAACTTAAAAAGAAAGTAAGGTACTCACCAAAAGCGGATGTGTAACACAGCATATTTTCTGATTTGTCCCAGCAGGTTGCTTTCGATCTATGGCTGCAAAAATGTATCCACCGGTTGGTAAAAATTTGCAGTAAGTGAAGCTTTGCCTGCACTATAGTTAACTATGAGATGTGCAGGACTTGATACATCTTCTTTTTTTGATAAGTACTCCTTATTATTTTGCAATTTTTAAAATTTCTCTATAACTTGAAAAGAAAGTAACGTACTCATCACAGGCAGCTGTGTAAGAGAGCATATTTTCTGCTTTTTCCAACCAGGTTGCTTTCGATCGATGGCTGCAATCATTTATCTACTGACTGGTAATAAATTTCAGCAAGTGAAGAGTTGCCTGCACCATAGTTAACATTGAGAGGTGCCGGGCTTGATACAACTTCTTTCTTTTGGTAAGTATTCCCTATTATTTTGCAAAATTAGAACATATCTCTGTAACCTGAGAAAAAAGTAACATACTCATCATAAGCGGCGGTATAACAGAGCATATTTTCTGTTTTCTCTCAGCAGTTTGCTTTCGATCGATGGCTGCAATCATTTATCTACAGGCTGGTAATAATTTGCAGCAAGTGAAGCATTGCCTGCACCATAGTTAACTATGAGAGGTGCATGACTTGATACATCTTCTTCCTTTTGGTAAGTACGCCTTATTATTTTGCAAATTTAAAACATTTCTCTGAAACTTGAAAAGAAAGTAACGTACTCATCAAAAATTGCTGTGTAACACAGCATATTTTCTGATTTCTCATAACCGGTTGCTTTCAATAGATGACTGCATTCCTTTATCCACTGGTTGGTATAATTTGCAGCAAGTGAAGCATTACCTGTACCTTAGTTAACTATGAAATGTGCAGGACTTGATACATCTTCTTTCTTTTGGTAAGTACTCCCTATTATTCTGCCAATTTATAACATTTCTCTATAACTTGAAAAGAAAGTAACGTACTCATCACAGGTGGCTGGGTAAGAGAGCATATTTTCTGTTTTCTCCCAGGAGGTTGCTTTCGATCGATAGCTGCAAACATTTATCTACCGCCTGGTAATAATTTCCAGCAAGTGAAACGATGCCTGCACCATAGTTAAATATGAGAGGTGCAGCACTTGATACATCTTCTTTCTTTCGGTAAGTATGCCTTATTATTTTGCAAACCTAACATATTTCTCTGTAACTTTAAAAGAAAGAAACGTACTCATCACAAGTAGTTGTGTAAGGGAGCATATTTTCTGTTTTCTTGCAGCCGGTTGCTTTCGATCAATGGCTGCAATCGTTTATCTTCCATCTGGTAATAATTTGCAGCAAAAGAACCGTTTCCTGCACCGTAGTTAAGTATGATAAGTGCAGGACTAGATACATCTTCTTTCCTTTGGTAGGAACTCCATACTACTTTGCAATTTTATAATATTTCTCTGTAACTTGAAACGGAAGTAGTGTACTGATCACAAGCAGCCGTGTAAGAGAGCATATTTTCTGTTTTCTCCCAGCAGGTTGCTTTCAGTTGATGGCTGCAAGCATTTATCCACTGGCTCGTAATGCAGCAAGTGAAGCATTGCCTGCACCACAGTTAAATATGAGAGATGCAGGACTTTTATACATCTTCTTTCTTTTGGTAAGTACTCCTTATTATTTTGCAAATTTATAACATTTCTCTGTAACTTGAAAAGAAAGTAACATATTCATCAAAAGTGGCTTTGTAACAGAACATATTTTCTGTTTTCGCCAATCAGGTTGCTTTCCATCTATGGCTGCAATCATTTATCTACCGGCTGCTAATAAATTTCAGCAAGTGAAGTGTTTCCTGCACCATAGTTAAATATGGGGGTGCAGGACTTGATACAACTTCTTTCTTTTGGTAAGTACTCCTTATTATTTTGCAAATTTATAACATTTCTCTGTAACTTGAAAAGAAAGTAACGTATTCATCAAAAGCGCCTTTGTAACAGAGCATATTTGCTGTTTTCTCCCAGCCGGTTGCTTTCGATCGATAGCTGCAATAATTTATCTACTGCTGGTAATAAATTTCAGCAAGTGAAACGATGCCTGCACCATAGTTAACTATGAGAGGTGCAGGACTTGATACATCTTCTTTCTCTTGGTAAGTATGCCTTATTATTTTGCAAACTTAACACATTTCTCTGTAACTTTAAAAGAAAGAAACGTACTCATCCCAAGCGGCTGAGTATGAGAGCATAATTTCTGTTTTCTCGCAGCAGGTTGCTTTTGATCGATGGCTGCATTCATTTATCTCTCAGCTGATAATAATTTGCAGCAAGTCAAGCGTTTCCTGCACCATAGCTAATTATGATAGCTGCAGGACTTGATACATCTTCTTTCCTTTGGTAGGAACTCATTACTATTTTGCAATTTTATAATATTTCTCTGTAACTTGAAACGAAAGTTGTGTACTCATCACAAGCAGCCGTGTAAGAGAGCATATTTTTTTTTTCCTCCCAGCAGGTTGCTTTCAATTGATGGCTGCAAGCATTCATCTACCGGCCCATAATGCAGCAAGTAAAGCATTGCCTGCACCATAGTTAAATAATGGAGGTGCAGGACTTTTTACATCTTCTTTCTTTTGGAAAGTACTCCTTATTATTTTGCACATTTATAACATTTCCCTGTAACTTGAAAAGAAAGTAACGTATTAATCAAAAGCGGCTTTGTACCAGAGCATATTTTCGGAATTTCCCAGCAGGTTGCCTTCCAACGATAACAGCAATCATTTATCTACCTGCTGGTAATATTTTGCAGTAAGTGAAACATTGCCTGGACCATAGTTAACTATGAGAAGCAGGACTTGATACATCTTCTTTCTTTTGGTAAGTACTCCTAATTATTTTGCAAATTATAATGTTTCTCTATAACTTGAAAAGAGAGTAATGCACTTATCACATCGGCTGTGTAAGAGAGCATATTTTCTGTTTTCTCCCAGCAGGTTGCATTTGATCGATGGCTGCAATCATTTATCTACTGCCTGGTAATATTTTGCAGCAAGTGAAGCATTGCCTGCACCATAGTTAGCTATGAGTGATGCAGGACTTGACACTTCTTCTTTCTTTTAGAAAGTACTCCTTATTATTTTGAAAATTTATAACATTTCTCTGTAACTTGAAAAGAAAGTAAGATACTCACCATAAACGGCTGTGTAAGAGAGCATATTTTCTGCTTCCTCCCAGCAGGTTACTATCGATTGATGGCTGCAATCATTTATCTCGCAGCTCCTAATGCAGCAAGTGAAGCATTGCCTGCTGGATAGTTAACTATGAGAGGTGTAGGACTTGATACATTTCCTTTCTTTTGGTAAGTACTCCCGATTATTTTACAAAATTATTACATCTCCCTGTAACCTGAAAAAAAAGTAACGTACTCATCATAAGCGGCTGTAAAACAGAACATATTTTCTGTTTTCTCCCAGCAGGTTGCATTCGATCGATGGCTGCAGTCACTAATCTACCGGCTGGTAATATTTTGCAGCAAGTGAAGCATTGCCTGCACCATAGTTAACTATGAGAGTTGCAGGAATTGTTATATCATCCTTCTTTTGGAAAGTACTCATGAAAATTTTGCAAATTTAAAACATTTCAGTGTAACTTGAAAAGAAAGTAACATACTCATCACAAGCAGCTGTGTAAGAGAGCATATTTGCTGTTTTCTCAGAGCACGTTGCTTTCTATCGATGGCTCGAATCATTTATCTCCCGGATGGTAATAATTTGCAGCAAGTGAAGCGTTGCCTGCACCACAGTTAACTATGAGATGTGGAGGACCTGATACATCTTTTTTTCTTTTGGTAAATACTCCCTACTATTTTGCAAATTTATAACATTTCTCTATAACTTGAAAAGAAAGTAATGTACTCATCACCGGCGGCTGGGTAAGAGAGCATGTTTTCTGTTTTCTCATAAGAGGTTGCTTTCAATTGATGGCTGCAATCATTTATCAACCGCCTGGTAATAATTTGCAGCAAGTGGATCGATGCCTGCACCATAGTTAACTATGAGAGGTGCAGAACTTGATACATCTTCTTTCGTTTGGTAAGTACGCCTAATTATCTTGCAAATTTAAAACGTTTCTCTGTATCTTTAAAAGAAAGTAACGTACTCACCACATGCGGCTGTGTAGGAGAGCATATTTTCTGTTTTCTCACAGCAGGTTGCTTTCGATCGATGGCTGCAATCATTTATCTCGCAGCTGATAATAATATGCACCACGTGAAGCATGCACCATAGTTAACTATAAGAGGTGCAGGACTTGATACATCTTCTTTCTTTTGGTAAGTACTCCCTATTATTTAGCAAATTTATAACATTTCTCTGTAACTTGATAAGAAAGTAACGTATTCATCAAAAGCGGCTTTGTAACAGAGCATATTTTCTGTTTTCGCCCAGCAGGTTGCTTTCGATCTACGGCTGCAATCATTTATCTACCGGCTGCTAATAAATTTCGACAAGTGAAGCGTTGCCTGCACCATAGTTAACAATGAGAGGTGCAGGACTTGATACATCTTCTTTCGTTTGGTAAGTACTACCTATTATTTTGGAAATTTTTAACATTTCTCTGTAACCTGAAAAGAAAGTATCATACTCATCATAAGCGGCTGTATAACAGAGCATATTTTCTGTTTACTCCTAGCAGGTTGCTTTCGATCGGTGGCTTCAATCATTTATCTACTGGCTGGTAATAATTTGCAGCAAGTGAAGCATTGCCTGCACCATAGTTAACTATGAGATGTGCAGGACTTGACACATCTTCCTTCTTTTGTTGAGTACTCCCTATTACTTTGCAAATTTATAACATTTCTCTGTAACTTGAAACGAAAGTAATGTCCTCATCTTAAGCAGCTGTGTAAGAGAGCATATTTTCTGTTTTTCCCTTGCAGGTTCCTTTTGATCGATGGCTGCAATCATTTGTCTACCTGTTGGTAATAATTTTCAGTAAATAAAATATTGCCTGCACCATAGCTAACTATGAGAGATGCAGGACTTGATACACCTTCTTTCTTTTGGTAAGTACTCATTATTATTTAGCAAATATATAACATTTAAGTGTAACTTGAAAAGAAAGTAACGTACTTATCACGAGCGGGTGTGTAAGAGAGCATATTTTCTGTTTTCTCCGAGCAGGTTGCTTTCGATAGATGGCTCCAATCATTTATCTCCCAGCTGGTAATCATTTGCAGCAAGTCAATCGATGCCTGCACCATAGTTAACTATGAGAGGTGCAAGACCTGATACATCTTCTTTCTTTTGGTAAGTACACCTCATTATTTTGCAAATTTAAAACATTTCTCTGTAACTTGAAACGAAAGTAGTGTACTCATCACGAGCAGCCGTGTAAGAGAACATATTTTCTGTTTCATCCCAGCAGGTTGCTTTCGATCTATGGCTGCAATCATTTATCTACCTGCTGCTAATACGTTTCAGCAAGTGAAGCGTTGCCTGCACCATAGTTAACAATGAAAGGTGCCGGACTTGATACATCTTCTTTCTTTTGGTAAGTACTCCCTATTATTTTGCAAAATTATAACATTTCTCTGTAACCTGAAAAGAAAGTAACGTACTATTCATCAGTGGCTGTATAACAGAGCATATTTTCTGTTTTCTCTTCCAGCAGGTTGCTTTCGTTCATTCGCTGCAATCACTAATCAACCGGCTGGTGATAATTTGCAGCAAGTGAAGAGTTGCCTGTACCATAGCTAACTATGAGAGGTGCAGGACTTGATTCATCTTCATTCTTTTGGTAAGAACTCTTTGTTATTTTGCAAAAAATAACATTTCCTATACCTTGAAAAGAAAGTAACGTACACATCACAAGCGGCTGTGTAATAGAGCATGTTTTCTGTTTTCTCCCAGCAGGTTGCTTTCGATCGTTGGCTGCAATCATTTATCTACCGGCTGGTAATAATTTGCAGCAAGTGAAGCATAGCCTGCACCATAGTTAACTATGAGAGGTGCAGGAATTGATACATCTCCCTTCTTTTGGAAAGTACTCCTTATTATTTTGCAAATTTATTACATTTCTCTGTAACTTGAAAAGAAAGTAACGTACTCATCACAGGCGGCTGTGTAAGAGAGCATATTTTCTGTTTTCTCCCAGCAGGTTGCTTTTGATCAGTGGCTTCAATCATTTATCTACTCGCTGGTAAAATTTGCAGCAAGTGAAGCATTGCCTGCATCATAGTTCACTATGAGATGTGCAGGACTCGACATATCTTCCTTCTTTTGGTGAGTACTCCCTATTATTTTGCAAATTTATAACATTTCTCTGTAACTTCAAAAGAAACTAATGTAATCTTCACTAGCGGTTGTGTAACAGAGCAAGTTTTCTGACTTCTCCCAGCAGGTTAGTTTCGATCTATGGCTGCAATCATTTATCTATAGGCTGATAATAATTTGCAGCAAGTGAAGCATTGCCTGCACCATAGTTAACTATGAGAGGTGCAGGACTTAATACATCTTCTTTCCTCTTGTAAGGGCTCGTAATGATTTTGCAAATTTGTAAAGTTCCTCTGTACCTTGAAAAGAAAGTAACGTATTCATCTCAAGCAGCTGTGTAAGACAACATATTTTCTGCTTCCTCCCAGCAGGTTGCTTTCGATCTATGGCTACAATCTTTTATCTCGCGGCTCGTAATGCAGCAAGTGAAGCATTGCCTGCTGGATAGTTACCTATGAGAGGTGCAGGACTTGATACATCTTCTTTCTTTTGATAAGTATTCCCTATTATTTTGCAACATTATAACATCTTTCTGTAACCTGAAAAAAAAGTAATGTACTCATCATAAGCGGTTGTATAACAGAGGATAATTTCTGTTTTCTCCCAGCGGGTTGTTTTCGATCAATGCCTGCAATTACTAATCTAATGTCTTGTAATAATTTGCAGTCATTGAAGCGTTGCCGTCACCATAGTTAACTATGAGAGGTGCAGGACTTGGTACATCTTCATTCTTTTGGTACGTATTCCTTATTATTTAGCAAATTTATAATGATTCTCTGTAACTTGAAAAGAAAGTAACGTACACATCACAAGCGGCTGTGTAACAGAGCACGTTTTCTGTTTTCTCCCAGCAGGTTGCTTTTGATCGGTGGCTGCAATCATTTATCTAACGGCTGGTTATAATTTGCAGCAAGTGAAGCATTGCCTGCACCATAGTAAACTATGAGAGGTGCAGGAATTGATACATCTCTCTTCTTTTGGAAAGTACTCATTATTATTTTGCAAATTTATAACATTTCTCTGTAACTTGAAAAGAAAGTAACGTACTCCTCACAGGCGGCTGTGTAATAGAGCAAGTTTTCTATCTTCTCCCAGCAGGTTGCTTCCGATCTATGGCTGCAATCATTTATCTACCAGCTGGTAATAATTTGCAGCAAGTGAAGCATTACCTGCACCATAGTTAACTATGAGAGGTGCAGGACTTTATACATCATCTTTCTTTTGGTAAGTACTCCCTGTTATTTTGCAAATTTATAACATTTCTCTATAACTTGAAAAGGAAGTAACGTATTCATCAAACGTGGCTTTGTAACAGAGCATATTTTCTGTTTTCTTCCAGCAGGTTGCTTTCGATCTACGGCTGCAGTCATTTATCTACTGGCTGCTACTAAATTCAACAAGTGAGGCATTGCCTGCACCATAGTTAACAATGAGAGGTGCAGGACTTGATACATCTTCTTTGTTTTGGTAAGTACTCCCTCTGATATTGTAAACTTATAACATTTCTCTGTAACCTGAAAAAAAAGTAACGTATTCATCAAAAGCGGCTTTGTAACAGAGCATATTTTCTGTCTTCTCCCAGCAGGTTGCATTCGATCGATGGCTGCAATCATTTATCCACCGGTTGGTAATAATTTGCAGCAAGTTAAGCGTAGCCTGCATCGTAGTTAACTATGAGAGGTGCAAGAATTGATACACCTTCTTTCTTTTGGTAAGTACACCTTATTATTTTACAAATTCAAAACATTTCTCTATAACTTGAGAAGAAAGTAACGTACTCATCACAGGCGACTGGGTAAGAGAGCATATTTTCTGTTTTCTCCCAGGAGGTTGCTTTCGATCAGTGGCTGCAATCATTTATCTACTGGCTGGTTATAATTTGCAGCAAGTGAAGCATTGCCTGCACCATAGTTAACTATGAGAGGTGCAGGAATTGATACATCTCCCTTCTTTTGGAAAGTACTCCTTATTATTTTGCAAATTTATTACATTTCTCTGTAACTTGAAAAGAAAGTAACGTAGTTATCACAGGCGGCTGTGTAAGAGAGCATATTTTCTGTTTTATCCCAGCAGGTTGCTTTTGATCAGTGGCTCCAATCATTTATTTCCCAGCTGGTAATCATTTGCAGCAAGTGAAGCATTGCCTGCATCATTGTTCACTATGAGATGTGCAGGACTCGACATATCTTCCTTCTTTTGGTGAGTACTCCCTATTATTTTGCAAATTTATAACATTTCTCTGTAACTTCAAAAGAAACTAATGTAATCTTCACTAGCGGTTGTGTAACAGAGCAAGTTTTCTGACTTCTCCCAGCAGGTTAGTTTCGATCTATGGCTGCAATCATTTATCTATAGGCTGATAATAATTTGCAGCAAGTGAAGCATTGCCTGCACCATCGTTAACAATGAGAGGTGCAGGACTTGATACATCTTCTTTCGTTTGGTAAGTACTACCTATTATTTTGGAAATTTTTAACATTTCTCTGTAACCTGAAAAGAAAGTATCATACTCATCATAAGCGGCTGTATAACAGAGCATATTTTCTGTTTACTCCTAGCAGGTTGCTTTCGATCGGTGGCTTCAATCATTTATCTACTGGCTGGTAATAATTTGCAGCAAGTGAAGCATTGCCTGCACCATAGTTAACTATGAGATGTGCAGGACTTGACACATCTTCCTTCTATTGTTGAGTACTCCCTATTACTTTGCAAATTTATAACATTTCTCTGTAACTTGAAACGAAAGTAATGTCCTCATCTTAAGCAGCTGTGTAAGAGAGCATATTTTCTGTTTTTCCCTTGCAGGTTCCTTTTGATCGATGGCTGCAATCATTTGTCTACCTGTTGGTAATAATTTTCAGTAAATAAAATATTGCCTGCACCATAGCTAACTATGAGAGATGCAGGACTTGATACACCTTCTTTCTTTTGGTAAGTACTCATTATTATTTAGCAAATATATAACATTTAAGTGTAACTTGAAAAGAAAGTAACGTACTTATCACGAGCGGGTGTGTAAGAGAGCATATTTTCTGTTTTCTCCGAGCAGGTTGCTTTCGATAGATGGCTCCAATCATTTATCTCCCAGCTGGTAATCATTTGCAGCAAGTCAATCGATGCCTGCACCATAGTTAACTATGAGAGGTGCAAGACCTGATACATCTTCTTTCTTTTGGTAAGTACACCTCATTATTTTGCAAATTTAAAACATTTCTCTGTAACTTGAAACGAAAGTAGTGTACTCATCACGAGCAGCCGTGTAAGAGAACATATTTTCTGTTTCATCCCAGCAGGTTGCTTTCGATCTATGGCTGCAATCATTTATCTACCTGCTGCTAATACGTTTCAGCAAGTGAAGCGTTGCCTGCACCATAGTTAACAATGAAAGGTGCCGGACTTGATACATCTTCTTTCTTTTGGTAAGTACTCCCTATTATTTTGCAAAATTATAACATTTCTCTGTAACCTGAAAAGAAAGTAACGTACTATTCATCAGTGGCTGTATAACAGAGCATATTTTCTGTTTTCTCTTCCAGCAGGTTGCTTTCGTTCAATCGCTGCAATCACTAATCAACCGGCTGGTGATAATTTGCAGCAAGTGAAGAGTTGCCTGTACCATAGCTAACTATGAGAGGTGCAGGACTTGATTCATCTTCATTCTTTTGGTAAGAACTCTTTGTTATTTTGCAAAAAATAACATTTCCTATACCTTGAAAAGAAAGTAACGTACACATCACAAGCGGCTGTGTAATAGAGCATGTTTTCTGTTTTCTCCCAGCAGGTTGCTTTCGATCGTTGGCTGCAATCATTTATCTACCGGCTGGTAATAATTTGCAGCAAGTGAAGCATAGCCTGCACCATAGTTAACTATGAGAGGTGCAGGAATTGATACATCTCCCTTCTTTTGGAAAGTACTCCTTATTATTTTGCAAATTTATTACATTTCTCTGTAACTTGAAAAGAAAGTAACGTACTCATCACAGGCGGCTGTGTAAGAGAGCATATTTTCTGTTTTCTCCCAGCAGGTTGCTTTTGATCAGTGGCTTCAATCATTTATCTACTCGCTGGTAAAATTTGCAGCAAGTGAAGCATTGCCTGCATCATAGTTCACTATGAGATGTGCAGGACTCGACATATCTTCCTTCTTTTGGTGAGTACTCCCTATTATTTTGCAAATTTATAACATTTCTCTGTAACTTCAAAAGAAACTAATGTAATCTTCACTAGCGGTTGTGTAACAGAGCAAGTTTTCTGACTTCTCCCAGCAGGTTAGTTTCGATCTATGGCTGCAATCATTTATCTATAGGCTGATAATAATTTGCAGCAAGTGAAGCATTGCCTGCACCATAGTTAACTATGAGAGGTGCAGGACTTAATACATCTTCTTTCCTCTTGTAAGGGCTCGTAATGATTTTGCAAATTTGTAAAGTTCCTCTGTACCTTGAAAAGAAAGTAACGTATTCATCTCAAGCAGCTGTGTAAGACAACATATTTTCTGCTTCCTCCCAGCAGGTTGCTTTCGATCTATGGCTACAATCTTTTATCTCGCGGCTCGTAATGCAGCAAGTGAAGCATTGCCTGCTGGATAGTTACCTATGAGAGGTGCAGGACTTGATACATCTTCTTTCTTTTGATAAGTATTCCCTATTATTTTGCAAAATTATAACATCTTTCTGTAACCTGAAAAAAAAGTAATGTACTCATCATAAGCGGATGTATAACAGAGGATAAATTCTGTTTTCTCCCAGCGGGTTGTTTTCGATCGATGCCTGCAATTACTAATCTAACGTCTTGTAATAATTTGCAGTCATTGAAGCGTTGCCTACACCATAGTTAACTATGAGAGGTGCAGGACTTGGTACATCTTCATTCTTTTGGTACGTATTCCTTATTATTTAGCAAATTTATAATGATTCTCTGTAACTTGAAAAGAAAGTAACGTACACATCACAAGCGGCTGTGTAACAGAGCACGTTTTCTGTTTTCTCCCAGCAGGTTGCTTTTGATCGGTGGCTGCAATCATTTATCTAAAGGCTGGTTATAATTTGCAGCAAGTGAAGCATTGCCTGCACCATAGTAAACTATGAGAGGTGCAGGAATTGATACATCTCTCTTCTTTTGGAAAGTACTCATTATTATTTTGCAAATTTATAACATTTCTCTGTAACTTGAAAAGAAAGTAACGTACTCCTCACAGGCGGCTGTGTAATAGAGCAAGTTTTCTATCTTCTCCCAGCAGGTTGCTTCCGATCTATGGCTGCAATCATTTATCTACCGGCTGGTAATAATTTGCAGCAAGTGAAGCATTGCCTGCACCATAGTTAACTATGAGAGGTGCAGGACTTTATACATCATCTTTCTTTTGGTAAGTACTCCCTGTTATTTTGCAAATTTATAACATTTCTCTATAACTTGAAAAGGAAGTAACGTATTCATCAAACGCGGCTTTGTTACAGAGCATATTTTCTGTTTTCTTCCAGCAGGTTGCTTTCAATCTACGGCTGCAGTCATTTATCTACCGGCTGCTAATAAATTTCAACAAGTGTGGCATTGCCTGCACCATAGTTAACAATGAGAGGTGCAGGACTTGATACATCTTCTTTCTTTTGGTAAGTACTCCCTCTTATATTGTAAACTTATAACATTTCTCTGTAACCTGAAAAAAAAGTAACGTATTCATCAAAAGCAGCTTTGTAACAGAGCATATTTTCTGTCTTCTCCCAGCAGGTTGCATTCGATCGATGGCTGCAATCATTTATCCACCGGTTGGTAATAATTTGCAGCAAGTTAAGCGTAGCCTGCATCGTAGTTAACTATGAGAGGTGCAAGAATTGATACACCTTCTTTCTTTTGGTAAGTACACCTTATTATTTTACAAATTCAAAACATTTCTCTATAACTTGAGAAGAAAGTAACGTACTCATCACAGGCGACTGGGTAAGAGAGCATATTTTCTGTTTTCTCCCAGGAGGTTGCTTTCGATCAGTGGCTGCAATCATTTATCTACTGGCTGGTTATAATTTGCAGCAAGTGAAGCATTGCCTGCACCATAGATAACTATGAGAGATGCAGGACTTGATACTTTTTCTTTCTTTTAGTAAGTACTCCTTATTATTTTGAAAATTTATAACATTTCTCTGTAAGTTGAATAGAAAGTAAGGTACTCACCACAAGCGACTGTGTAAGAGAGCATATTTTGTGCTTCCTCCCAGCAGGTTGCTATCGTTGATGGCTGCAATCATTTATCTCGCGGCTCGTAATGCAGCAAGTGAAGCATTGCCTTCTGGGTAGTTAACTATGAGAGGAGCAGGACTTGATACATTTCTTTCTTTTGGTAAACACTCCCTATTATTTTCCAAATTATAACATCTCTCTGTAACCTGAAAAAAAAGTATCATACTCATCATAAGTGGTTGTATAACAGAGGATATTTTCTGTTTTCTCCCAGCAGGTTTCTTTTGATCGATGGCTGCAATCACTAATCTACCGGCTGGTAATTATCTGCAGCAAGTGAAGCGTTGCCTGCACCATAGTTAACTACGAGAGGTGCAGGACTTGGTAATCTTCATTCTTTTGGTAAGTACCCCTTATTATTTTGCAAATTTATAACATTTCTCTGTAACTTGAAAAGAAAGTAACGTACACATCACAAGCGGCTGTGTAACAGAGCACGTTTTCTGTTTTCTCCCAGCAGGTTGCTTTCTATCGGTGGCTGCAATCATTTATCTAACGGCTGGTTATAATTTGCAGCAAGTGAAGCATTGCATGCACCATAGTTAACTATGACATGTGCAGGACTTTATACATCTTCTTTCTTTTGGTGAGTACTCCTTATTATTTTGCAAATTTAGAACATTTCTCTGTAACTTGAAAAGAAAATAAGGTATTCATCAAAAACGTCTTTGTAAAAGAGAGTATTTTCTGTTTTCTCCTAGCTGGTTGCTTTTGATCGGTTGCTCGAATCATTTGTCTACTGGTTGGTATTAATTTGCAGCAAGTGAAGCATTGCCTGCTCCATACTTAACTATGAGATGTGCAGGACTTGACACATCTTCCTTCTTTTGTTTAGTACTCAATATTACTTTGTTAATTTATAACATTTCTGTGTAACTTGAAAAGAAAGTAACATACGCATCTCAAGCTGCTGTGTAAGAGAGCATATTTTCTGTTTTCTCCCTTGCAGGTTGCATTCGATCTATGGCTGCAAGCATTTATCAACCGGCTGGTAATGCAGCAAATGAAGCATTGCCTGCACCATAGTTAAATATGAGATGTGCAGGACTTGACACATCTTCCTTCTTTTGTTCAGTACTCCCTATTACTTTGCAAATTTATAACATTTCTCTGTAACTTGAAACAAAAGTAACATCCTCATCTTAAGCAGCTGTGTAAGAGAGCATATTTTCTGTTTTCTCCCTTGCAGGTTCCTTTCGATCGATGGCTGCAATCATTTCTCTACCTGCTGGTAATAATTTTCAGTAAATAAAATATTGCCTGCTCCATAGTTAACTATGGGAGATGCAGGACTTGATGCACCTTGTTTCTTTTCGTAAGTACTCATTATTATTTAGCAAATATATAACATTTGAGTCTAACTTGAAAAGAAAGTAACGTACTTATCACAAGCGGGTGTGTAAGAGAGCATATTTTCTGTTTCTTCCAAGCAGGTTGGTTTCGATCAATGGCTCCAATCATTTATTTCCCAGCTGGTAATCATTTGCAGCAAGTGAAGCATTGCCTGCATCATAGTTCACTATGAGATGTGCAGGACTTGACACATCTTCCTTCTTTTGGTGAGTACTCCCTATTATTTTGCAAATTTATATCATTTCTCTGTAACTTCAATAGAAACTAACGTAATCTTCACTAGCGGTTATGTAACAGAGCAAGTTTTCTGACTTCTCCCAGCAGGTTAGTTTCGATCTATGGCTGCAATCATTTATCTATAGGCTGATAATAATTTGCAGCAAGTGAAGCATTGCCTGCACCATAGTTAACTATGAGAGGTGCAGGACTTAATACATCTTCTTTCCTTTGGTAAGGGCTCGTAATTATTTTGCAAATTTGTAAAGTTCCTCTGTACCTTGAAAAGAAAGTAACATATTCATCTCAAGCAGCTGTGTAAGAGAAAATATTTTCTGCTTCCTCCCAGCAGGTTGCTTTCGATCTATGGCTACAATCTTTTATCTCGCGGCTCGTAATGCAGCAAGTGAAGCATTGCCTGCACGATAGTTAACTATGAGAGGTGCTGGACTTGATACATATTCTTTCCTTTGGTAAGTACTCCTTTTTATTTTGCAAATTTATTTTTTGCAAATATATAACCCCCTCCCCATGAACCATGGACCTTGCCGTTGGTGGGGAGGCTTGCGTGCCTCAGCGATACAGATAGCCGAAGCGTGTGTGCAACCACAATGGAGGGGTATCTGTTGAGAGGCCAGACAAACGTGTGGTTCCTGAAGAGCGGCAGCAACCTTTTCAGTAGTTGCAAGGGCAACAGTCTGGATGATTGACTGATGTGGCGTTGTAACAATAACCAAAACGGCCTTGCTGTGCTGGTACTGCGAACGGCTGAAAGCAAGGGGAAACTACAGCCGTAATTTTTCCCGAGTGCATGCAGCTTTACTGTATGATTAAATGATGATGGCGTCCTCTTGGGTAAAATATTCTGGAGGTAAAATAGTCCCCCATTCGGATCTCCGGGTGGGGACTACTCAAGAGGATGTCGTTATCAGGAGAAAGAAAACTGGCGTTCTACAGATTGGAGCGTGGAATGTCAGATCCCTTAATCGGGCAGGTTGGTTAGAAAATTTAAAAATGGAAATGGATGGGTTAAAGTTAGATATAGTGGGAATTAGCGAAGTTCAGTGACAGGAGGAACAAGACTTCTGGTCAGGTGACTACAGGGTTATAAACACAAAATCAAATAGGGGTAATGCAGGAGTGGGTTTAATAATGAATAGGAAAATAGGAATGCGGGTAAGCTACTACAAACAGCATAGTGAATGCAATATTGTGGCCAAGATAGATACTAAGCCCACACCTACTACAGTAGTACAAGTTTATATGCCAACTAGCTCTGCAGATGATGAAGAAATTGAAGAAATGTATGATGAAATAAAATAAATTATTCAGATTGTGAAGGGAGACGAAAATTTAATAGTCATGGGTGACTGGAATTCTTGTGTAGGAAAAGGGAGAGAAGGAAACATAGTAGATGAATATGGATTGGGGCTAAGAAATGAAAGAGGAAGCCGCCTGGTAGAATTTTGCACAGAGCACAACATAATCATAACTAACACCTGGTTTAAGAATCATGAAAGAAGGTCGTATACATGGAAGAACCCTGGAGATACTAAAAGGTATCCGATAGATTATATAATTGTAAGACAGAGATTTATGAATCAGGTTTTAAATTGTAAGACATTTCCAGGGGCAGATGTGGACTCTGACCACAATCTATTGGTTATGACCTGTAGATTAAAACTGAAAAACTGCAAAAAGGTGGGAATTTAAGGAGATGGGACCTGGATAAACTGAAAGAACCAGAGGTTGTACAGAGTTTCAGGGAGAGCATAAGGGAACAATTGACAGGAATGGGGGAAAGAAATACAGTAGAAGAAGAATGGGTAGCTTTGAGGGATGAAGTAGCGAAGGCAGCAGAGGATCAAGTAGGTAAAAAGACGAGGGCTAGTAGAAATCCTTGGGTAACAGAAGAAATATTGCATTTAATTGATGAAAGGAGAAAATATAAAAATGCAGTAAATGAAGCAGGCAAAAAGGAATACAAACGTCTCAAAAATGAGATCGACAGGAAGTGCAAAATGGCTAAGCAGGGATGGCTAGAGGACAAATCTAAGGATGTAGAGGCCTGTCTCACTAGGGGTAAGATAGATACTGCCTACAAGAAAATTAAAGAGACCTTTGGAGATAAGAGAACGACTTGTATGAATATCAAGAGCTCAGATGGAAACCCTGTTCTAAGCAAAGAATGGAAAGCAGAAAGGTGGAAGGAGTATATAGAGGGTCTATACAAGGGCGATGTACTTGAGGACAATATTATGGAAATGGAAGAGGATGTAGATAAAGATGAAATGGGAGAAGTGATACTGTGTGAAGAGTTTGACAGAGCACTGAAAGACCTGAGTTGAAACAAGGCCCCCGGAGTGGACAACATTCCATTGGGACTACTGACGACCTTGGGAGAGCCAGTCCTGACAAAACTCAACCATCTGGTGAGCAAGATGTATGAAACAGGCGAAATACCCTCAGACTTCAAGAAGAATATAATAATTCCAATCCCAAAGAAAGCAGGTGTTGACAGATGTGAAAATATCGAACTATCAATTTAATAAGTCACAGCTGCAAAATACTAACACGAATTCGTTACAGACGAATGGAAAAACTAGTAGAAGCCAACCTCGGGGAAGATCAGTTTGGATTCCGTAGAAACTCTGGAACACGTGAGGCAATACTGACCTTACGAGTTATGTTAGAAGAAAGACGAAGGAAAGGCAAACCTACATTTCTAGTATTTGTAGACTTAGAGAAAGCTTTTGACAATGTTGACTGGAATACTCTCTTTCAAATTCTAAAGGTGGCAGGCGTAAAATACAGGGAGTGAAAGGCTATTTACAATTTGTACAGAAACCGGATGGCAGTTATAAGAGTCGAGGGACATGAAAAGGAAGCAGTGGTTGGGAAGGGAGTAAGACAGGGTTGTAGCCTCTCCCCGATGTTGTTCAATCTGTATATTGAGCAAGCAGTAAAGGAAACAAAAGAAAAATTTGGAGTAGGGATTAAAATTCATGGAGAAGAAATAAAAACTTTGAGGTTCGCCAGTGACATTGTAATTCTGTCAGAGACAGCAAAGGACTTGGAAGAGCAGTTGAATGAAATGAACAGTGTCATGAAAGGAGGATATAAGATGAACATAAACAAAAGCAAAACAAGGATAATGGAATGTAGTCTAATTAAGTCAGATGATGCTGAGGGTATTAGATTAGGAAATGAGACACTTAAAGTAGTAAAGTAGTTTTGCTATTTGGGGAGCAAAATAACTGATGATGGTCGAAGTAGAAAGGATATAAAAGGTAGGCTGGCAATAGCAAGGAAAGCGTTTCAGAAGTAGAGAAATTTGATAGTATCCAGTATTGATTTAAGTGTCAGGAAGTCATTTCTGAAAGTATTCGTATAGAGTGTAGCCATGTATGGAAGTGAAACATGGACGATAAATAGCTTGGACAGGAAGAGAATAGAAGCTTTCGAAATGTGGTGCTACAGAAGAATGCTGAAGATTAGATGGGTAGATCACATAACTAATGAGGAAGTATTGAATAGGATTGGGGAGAAGAGTAGTTAGTGGCACAACTTGACCAGAAGAAGGGATCGGTTGGTAGGACATGTTCTGAGGCATCAAGGAATCACCAATTTAGTATTGGAGGGCAGCGTAGAGGGTAAAAATCGTAGAGGGAGACCAAGAGATGAATACACTAAGCAGATTCAGAAGGATGTTGGTTGCAGTAGGTACTGGGAGATGAAGAAGCTCGCACAGGATAGAGTACCATGGAGAGCTGCATCAAACCAGTCTCAGGACTCAAGACCACAACAAACAACAACAAATTTATAACATTTCTCTGTAACTTGAAAAGAGAGTAACATACTTATCACATCTGGCTGTGTAAGAGAGCATATTTTTTGCTTTCTCCCAGCAATTAGCTTTCGATCGATGGCTGCAATCATTTATCTACCAGCTGATAATAATTTGCAGCAAGTGAAGCATTACCTGCACCATAGTTAACTATGAGAGGTGCAGGACTTGGTACGTCTTCATTCTTTTGGTAAGTACTCCTTATTATTTTGCAAACTTATTACATTTTCTGTAACTTGAAAAGAAAGTAACGTACACATCACAAGCGGCTGTGTAACAGAGCACGTTTTCTGTTTTCTCCCAGCAGGTTGCTTTTGATCGGTGGCTGCAATCATTTATCTAATGGCTGGTTATAATTTGCAGAAATTGAAGCATTGCCTGCACCATAGTTAACTATGGGAGGTTCAGGACTTAATACATCTTCTTTCTCTTGGTAAGTACTCCTTATTATTTTGCAAATTTATAACATTTCATTGTAACTTACAAAGAAAATAACGTAGTCATAAAAAGCAGCTGTGTAACTGAGCATATTTTCTGTTTTCTCCCAGCAGGTTGCTTTGGATCGATGGCTCCAATCATTTATCTACCGGCTGGTAATAATTTGCAGCAAATGAAGCATTGCCTGCACCATAGTTAACTATGGGATGTGCAGGACTTGACACATCTTCCTTCTTTTGTTGAGTACTCCTTATTATTTTGCAAATTCATAACATTTCTCTGTAACTTGAAAAGAAAGTAACATACTCATCTTAAGCAGCTGTGTAAGAGAGCATATTTTCTGTTTTCTCCCTTGCAGGTTGCTTTCGATCGATGGCTGGAATCATTTATCTACCTGCTGGTAATAATTTTCAGTATATAAAACCTTGCCTGCACCATAGTTAACTAAGAGAGATGCAGGACTTGATACATCTTCTTTCTTTTGGTAAGTACTCCTTATTATTTAGTAAATATATAACATTTCAGTGTAACTTGAACAGAAAGTAACGTACTCATCACAAGCGGCTGTGTAAGAGAGCATTTTTTCTGTTTTCTCCAAGCAGGTTGGTTTCGATCGATGGCTCCAATCAATTATATCCCAGCTGGCAATCATTTTGCAGCAAGTGAAGCGATGCCTGCACCACAGTTAACTATGAGAGGTGCAGGACTTGATACATCTTCTTTCCATTGGTAAGTACTCCCTATTATTTTGCAAATTTATAACATTTCTCTGTAACTTGATAAGAATGTAATGTATTCATCAAAAGCGGCATTGTAACAGAGCACATTTTCTGTTTTATCCCAGCAGGTTGCTCTCGATCTACGGCTGCAATCATTTATCTACAGGCTGCTAGTAAATTTCAACAAGTGAGAGCGTTGCCTGCAGCATAGTTAACAATGAGAGGTGCAGTACTTAATAAATCTTCTTTCTTTTGGTAAGTACTCCCTATTATTTTGCAAAATTATAACATCTCTCTGTAACCAGAAAAAAAAGTAATGTACTCATAATAAGCGGTTGTATAACAGAGGATATTTTCTGTTTTCTCCCAGCAGGTTGTTTTCGATCGATGCCTGCAATTACTAATCTAATGGCTTGTAATAATTTGCAGCCAATGAAGCATTGCCTGCACCATAGTAAACTATGAAAAGTGCAGGAATTGATACATCTTTCTTCTTTTGGAAAGTATTTATTATTGTTTTGCAAATTTATAACATTTCTCTGTAACTTGAAAAGAAAGTAACGTACTCCTCACAGGCGGCTGTGTAATAGAGCAGGTTTCCTATCTTCTCCCAGCAGGTTGCATTCGATCTATAGCTGCAATCATTTATCTACCGGCTGGTAATAATTAGCAGCAAGTGAAGCAGTGCCTGCACCATAGTTAACTATGAGAGGTGCAGGTCTTTATACATCATCTTTATATTGGTAAGTACTCCGTATTATTTTGCAAATTTATAACATTTCTCTATAACTTGAAAAGAAAGTAACATATTCATCAAAAGCAGCTTTGTAACAGAGCATATTTTCTGTTTTCTTCCAGGAGGTTGCTTTCGATCTATGGCTGCAACCATTTATCTACCGGCTGCTAATAATTTGCAGCAAGTGAAACATTGCCTGCAACATAGTTAACTATGAGAGATGCACGACTTGATGCATCTTCTTTCTTGTGGTAAGTACTCCTTATTATTTTGCAAATTTATAACATTTCAGAGTAACTTGAAGAGAAAGTAACATATTCATCACAAGCGGCTTTGTAAAAGAGCATAGTTTCTGTTTTCTCCGAGCAGGTTGCTTTCGATCGACGGCTCGAATCATTTATCTCCCGGCTGGTAATAATTTGCAGCAAGCGAAGCAATGCATGCACCATAGTCAACTATGAGAGGTGCAAGACTTGATACATCTTCTTTCTTTTGGTAGGTATGGTTTATTATTTTGCAAATTTAAAACATTTCTCTGTAACATGAAAAGAAAGTAATGTACTTATCAAAAGAGGCTGTGTAACATGGCATATTTTCTGACTTCTCCCAGCGGGTGGCTTTCGATCGATGGCTGCCATCATTTATTCACCGGTTGGTAAAAATTTGCAGCCAGTGAAGCGTTGCCTGCACCACAGTTAACTATGAGATGTGGAGGACTTGATACATCGTCTTTCTTTTGGTAAGTACACCCTATTATTTTGCAAATTTATAACATTTCTCTATAACTTGAAAAGAAAGTAACGTAGTTATCACAGGCGGCTGGGTAAGAGAGCATATTTTGTGTTTTCTCCCAGGAGGTTGCTTTCGATCGAAGGCTGCAAACATTTGGCTACCACCTGGTAATAATTTGCAGCAAGTGAAACGATGCCTGCACCATAGTTATCTATGAGAGATGCAGGACTTGATACATGCTCTTTCTTTTGGTAAGTACACCTTATTATTTTGCAAATTTATAACATTTCTCTGTAACTTTAAAAGAACATAACGTACTCATCACAAGCGGCTGTGTAAGAGAGCATATTTTCTGTTTTCTCCCAGGAGGTTGCTTTCGATCGATGGCTGCAAACATTTATCTACCGCCTGGTAATAATTTGCAGCAAGTGAAACGATGCCTGCACCATAGTTAAATATGAGAGGTGCAGCACTTGATACATCTTCTTTCTTTCGGTAAGTATGCCTTATTATTTTGCAAACCTAACATATTTCTCTGTAACTTTAAAAGAAAGAAACATACTCATCTCAAGTAGTTGTGTAAGGGAGCATATTTTCTGTTTTCTTGCAGCCGGTTGCTTTCGATCAATGGCTCCAATCAATCATCTCACAGCTGGTAATCATTTGCAGCAAGTGAAGCGATGCCTGCACCATAGTTAACTATGAGAGGTGCAGGACTTGATACATCTTCTTTCTTTTGGTAAGTACTCCCTATTATTTTGCAAATTTATAACATTTTTCTGTAAGTTGAAAAGAAAGTAACGTATTCATCAAAAGCGGCTTTGTAACACAGCATATTTTCAGTCTTCTCCCAACAGGTTGCATTCGATCGATGGCTGCAAACATTTATCCACCGATTGGTAATAATTTGCAGCAAGTTAAGTGTAGCCTGCACCATAGTTAACTATGAGAGGTGCAAGACTTGATACAACTTCTTTCTTTTGGTAAGTACACCTTATTATTTTACAAATTTAAAACATTTCTCTATAACTTTAAAAGAAAGTAATGTACTCATCACAGGCGGCTGGGTAAGAGAGCATATTTTCTGTTTTCTCCCAGGAGGATGCTTTTGATCGGTGGCTGCAATCATTTATCTACCTGCTGGTAACAATTTGCAGTAAGTGAAACATTGCCTGAAATATAGTTAACTATGAGAGATGCACGACTTGATACATCTTCTTTCTTGTGGTAAGAACTCCTTATTATTTAGCAAATATATAACATTTCAGTGTAACTTGAAGAGAAAGTAACGTACTCATCACAAGCGGCTGTGTAAGAGAGCATTTTTTCTGTTTTCTCCGAGCAGGTTGCTTTCGATCAATGGCTCCAATCAATTATCTCACAGCTGGTAATCATTTGCAGCAAGTGAAGCGATGCCTGCACCATAGTTAACTATGAGAGGTGCAGGACTTGATACATCTTCTTTCTTTTGGTAAGTACTCCCTATTATTTTGCAAAATTATAACATCTCTCTGTAACCTGAAAAAAAAGTAATGTACTCATAATAAGCGGTTGTATAACAGAGGATATTTTCTGTTTTCTCCCAGCAGGTTGTTTTTGATCGATGCCTGCAATTACTAATCTAATGGCTTGTAATAATTTGCAGCCAATGAAGCATTGCCTGCACCATAGTTAGCTATGAGAGGTGCTGGACTTGGTACATCTTCATTCTTTTCGTACGTACTCCTTTTTATTTAGCAAATTTATAACAATTCTCTATAACTTGAAAGGAAAGTAACGTACACATCACAAGCGGCTGTGTAACAGAGCACTTTATCTATTTTCTCCCAGCAGGTTGCTTTCGATCTATAGCTGCAATCATTTATCTACCGGCTGGTAATAATTTGCAGCAAGTGAAGCAGTGCCTGCACCATAGTTAACTATGAGAGGTGCAGGTCTTTATACATCATCTTTCTATTGGTAAGTACTCCCTATTATTTTGCAACTTTATAACATTTCAGAGTAACTTGAAGAGAAAGTAACATATTCATCACAAGTGGCTTTGTAAAAGAGCATATTTTCTGTTTTCTCCGAGCAGGTTGCTTTCGATCGATGGCTCGAATCATTTATCTCCCGGCTGGTAATAATTTGCAGCAAGCGAAGCAATGCATGCACCATAGTCAACTATGAGAGGTGCAAGACTTGATACATCTTCTTTCTTTTGGTAGGTATGCCTTACTATTTTGCAAATTTAAAACGTTTCTCTGTAACATGAAAAGAAAGTAATGTACTTATCAAAAGACACTGTGTAACACGGCATATTTTCTGACTTCTCCCAGCAGGTTGCTTTCGATCGATGGCTGCAATCATTTATCCACCGGTTGCTAAAAATTTGCTGCAAGTGAAGCGATGCCTGCACCACAGTTAACTATGAGATGTGGAGGACTTGATACATCATCTTTCTTTTGGTAAGTACACCCTATTATTTTGCAAATTTATAACATTTCTCTATAACTTGAAAAGAAAGTAACGTACTCATCACAAACGGCTGGGTAAGAGAGCATATTTTGTGTTTTCTCCCAGGAGGTTGCTTTCGATCGATGGCTGCAAACACTTGTCTACCACCTGGTAATAATTTGCAGCAAGTGAAACGATACCTGCACCATAGTTAACTATGAGAGGTGCAGGACTTGATACATCCTCTTTCTTTTGGTAAGTACACCTTATTATTTTGCAAATTTATAACATTTCTCCGTAACTTTAAAAGAACGTAACGGACTCATCACAAGCGGCTGTGTAAGAGAGCATATCTTCTGTTTTCTCGCAGCAGGTTGCTTTCGATCTATGGCTGCAATCATTTATGTCGCAGCTGGTAATAATTTGCACCAAGTGAAGCATTTGCTGCACCATGGTTAACTATGAGAGGTGCAGGACTTATTACATCTTGTTTCTTTTGGTAAGTACTCCTTATTATTTTGCAAATTTATAAAATTTCTCTGTAACTTGAAAAGAAAGTACCGTATTCATCAAAAGGGGCTTTGTAACAGAGCATATTTTCTGTTATCTCCCAGCAGGTTGCTTTCGATCTACTGCTGCAATCATTTATCTACCAACTGCTAATAAATTTCAACAAGTGAAGCGTTGCCTGCACCATAGTTAACAATGAGAGGTGCACGACTTGATACATCTTCTTTCTTTTGGTAAGTACTCTCTAATATTTTGGCAATTTACAACATTTTTCTGTAACCGGAAAAAAAGTAACGTACTTATCATAAACGGCTGTATAACAGAGCATATTTTCTGTCTTCTCCCAGCAGGTTGCATTCGATCGATGGCTGCAAACATTTATCCACCGATTGGTAATAATTTGCAGCAAGCTAAGTGTAGCCTGCACCATAGTTAACTATGAGAGGTGCAAGACTTGATACACCTTCTTTCTTTTGGTAAGTACACCTTATTATTTTACAAATTTAAAACATTTCTCTATGACTTGAAAAGAAAGTAACGTACCCATCACAAGCGGCTTTGTAAGAGAGCATGTCTTCTGTTTTCTCCGAGCAGTTTGGTTTTGATCTATGGCTCGAATCATGTATCTCCTGGCTGGTAATAATTTGTAGCAAGCGAAGCGATGCATGCACCATAGTTAACTATGAGAGGTGCAAGCCTTGATACATCTTCTTTCTTTTGGTAAGTACGCCTTATTATTTTGCAAATTTAAAACGTTTCTCTGTAACATGAAAAGAAAGTAATGTACTCATAAAGAGCGCCTGTGTAACACGGCATATCTTCTGATTTCTCCCAGCAGGTTGCTTTCGATTGATGGCTGCAAACATTTGTCCACCACCTGGTAATAATTTGCAGCAAGTGAAACGATGCCTGCACCATAGTTGACTATGAGAGGTGCAGCACTTAATACATCTTTTTTCTTTTGGTAAGTACGCCTTATTATTTTGCAAAATTAAAACATTTCTCTGTAACTTTAAAAGAACGTAACGTACTCATCACAAGCGGCTGTGTAAGAGAGCATATCTTCTGTTTTCTCGCAGCAGGTTGCTTTCGATCTATGGCTGCAATCATTTATGTCGCAGCTGGTAATAATTTGCACCAAGTGAAGCATTTCCTGCACTATGGTTAACTATGAGAGGTGCAAGACTTATTACATCTTCTTTCTTTTGGTAAGTACTCCCTATTATTTTGCAAATTTATAACATTTCTCTGCAACGTGAAAAGAAAGTAACGTATTCATCAAAAGTGGCATTGTAACAGAGCATATTTTCTGATTTCTCCCTGCAGGTTGCTTTTAATCTACGGCTGCAACATTTATCTACCGGCTGCTAATAAATTTCAACAAGTGAAGCGTTACCTGCACCATAGTTAACAATGAGAGTTGCAGGACTTGATACATCTTCTTTCTTTTGGTAAGTACTCCCTAATATTTTGGAAAATTATAACATTTCTCTGTATCCTGAAAAAAAAGTAATGTACTCATCATAAGCGGCTGTATGACAGAGCAGATTTTCTGTCTTCTCCCAGCACGTTGCATTCGATCGAAGGCTGCAAACATTTATCCACCGGTTGGTAATAATTTGCAGCAAGTTAAGCGTAGCCTGCATCATCGTTAACTATGAGAGGTGCAAGAATTGATACACCTTCTTTCTTTTGGTAAGTACACCTTATTATATTACAAATTTAAAACATTTCTCTATAACTTGAAAAGAAAGTAACGTACTCATCACAGGCGGCTGGGTAAGAGAGCATATTTTCTTTTTTCTCCCAGGAGATTGCTTTCGATCAGTGGCTGCAATCATTTATCTACTGGCTGGTTATAATTTGCAGCAAGTGAAGCATTGCCTGCACCATAGTTGACTATAAGAGATGCAGGACTTGATACTTCTTCTTTCTTTTAGTAAGTACTCCTTATTATTTTGAAAATTTATAACATTTCTCTGTAACTTGAATAGAAAGTAAGGTACTCACCACAAGTGGTTGTGTAAGAGAGCATATTTTCTGCTTCCACCCAGCAGGTTACTATTGATTGGTGGCTGCAATCATTTATCTCGCGGCTCGTAATGCAGCAAGTGAAGCATTGCCTTCTGGATAGTTAACTATGAGAGGTTCAGGACTTGATACATCTTCTTTCTTTTGGTAAGTACTCCCTATCATTTTGCAAAATTATAACATCTCTCTGTAACCTGAAAAGAAAGTATCGTACTCATCATAAGCGGTTGTATAACAGAAAATATTTTCTGTTTTCTCCGAGCTTGTTGCTTACGATCGATGGCTCCAATCTTTTATCCACTAGTTGGTAATAATTTGCAGCAAGTGAAACGATGCCTGCACCTGAGTTAACTATGGGAGGTGCAGGACCTGATACATGTTCTTTCTTTTGGTAAGTATGCCTTTAGTATTTTGCAAACTTAACACATTTCTCTGTAACCTTAAAAAAAGGAAACGTACTCATCACAAGCGGATGTGTAAGAGAGCATATTTTCTGTTTTCTCGCAGCAGGTTGCTTTCGATCGATGGCTGCAATCATTTATCTCCCAGCTGGTAATAATTTGCAGCAAGTGAAGCGTTTCCTGCACCATAGTTAACTATGAGATGTGCAGGACTTGTCACATCTTCCTTCTTTTGGTAAGTACTCATTATTTTGCAAATTTATAACATTTCTCTGTAACTTCAAAAGAAACTAATGTAATCATCACAAGCGGTGTTGTAACGGAGCAAGTTTTCTTACTTTTCCCAGCAGGTTGCTTTCGATCTATGGCTGCAATCATTTATCTACTGGCTGCTAATAATTTGCAACAAGTGCTGCATTGCCTGCACCATAGATAACTATGAGAGATGCAGGATTTGTTACTTCTTCTTTCTTTTAGTAAGTACTCCTTATTATTTTGAAAATTTATAACATTTCTCTGTAACTTGAAAAGAAAATAAGGTATTCATCAAAAACAGCTTTGTAACAGAGCATATTTTCTGTTTTCTCCCAGCAGGTTGCTTTCGATCGGTGGCTCCAATCATTTGTCTACTGGCTGGTATTAATTTGCAGCAAGTGAAGCAATGCCTGCACCATACTTAACTATGAGATGTGCAGGACTTGACACATCTTCCTTCTTTCTTTTGAGTACTCCATATTATTTTGCTAATTTATAACATTTCTGTGTAATTGGAAAAGAAAGTAACGTACTCATCTCAAGCTGCTGTGTAAGAGAGCATATTTTCTGTTTTCTCCCTTGCAGGTTGCTTTCGATCTATGGCTGCAAGCAATTATCAACCGGCTGGTAATGCAGCAAATGAAGGATTGCCTGCACCATAGTTAAATATGAGATGTGCAGGACTTGACACATCTTCCTTCTTTTGTTGAGTACTCCCTATTATTTTGCTAATTTATAACATTCTCTGTAACTTGAAACGAAAGTAATGTACTCATCACAATCAGCCATGTAAGAGAGCACATATTCTGTTTTCTCCCAGGATGTTGCTTTCGATCAATGGCTGCAATCATTTATTTACCGGCGGGTAATAATCTGCAGCAAGTGAATCGTTGCCTGCACCATAGTTAACTATGCGAGGTGCAGGACTTGATGTAACTTTTCTCTTTTGGTAAGTAATCCTTATTATTTTGCAAATTTATGACATTTCTCTGTAACCTGAAATGAAAGTATCGTACTCATCAAAAGCGGCTGTATAACTGAGCATATTTTTTGTTTTTACCCAGCAGCTTGCTTTCGATCGATGGCTGCAATCATTTATCTACCTGCTGGTAATAATTTTCAGTAAATAAAATATTGCCTGCACCATAGTTAACTATGAGAGATGCAGCACTTGATACATTTTCGTTCTTTTGGTAAGTACTCCTTATTATTTTGCAAATATATAACATTTCAGTGTAACTTGAAAAGAAAGTAACGTACTCATCACCAGCGGCTGTGTAAAAGAGCATATTTTCTGTTTTCTCTGAGCAGGTTGCTTTTGATCGATGGCTCCAATCATTTATTTCCCAGCTGCTAATCATTTGCAGCAAGTGAAGCGATGCCTGCACTATAGTTAACTATGAGAGGTGCAAGACTTGATACATCTTCTTTCTTTTGGTAAGTACTGCCTATTATTTTGCAAATTTAAAACATATCTCTGTAACTTGAAAAGAAAGTAACGTACTCATCAAAAATGGCTATGTAACACACCATATTTTCTGATTTCTCCCAGCTGGTTGCTTTAGATCGATGGCTGCAATCATTTATCCATTGGTTGGTAATAAATTGCAGCAAGTGAAACGATGCCTGCACCATAGTTAACTATGAGAGGTGCAGGACTTGATACATCTTCTTTCTTTTGGTAAGTACTCCTTAATATTTTGCAAATAATAACATTTCTCTGTACCTTGAAAAAAAAGTAACGTACACATCACAAGCGGCTGTCTAACAGAGCATGTTTTCTGTTTTCTCGCAGCAGGTTGCTTTCAATCGTTGGCTGCAATCATTTATCTATCGGCTGGTAATACTTTGCAGCAACTGAAGCATTGCCTGCACCATAGTTAACTATGAGAGGTGAAGGAATTGATACATCTTCCTTCTTTTGGAAAGTACTCCTAATTATTTTGCAAATTTATAACATTTCTCTGTAACTTGAAAAGAAAGTAACGTACTCATCACAGGCGACTGTGTAAGAGAGCATATGTTCTGATTGCTCCCTGCAGGTTGCTTTCAATCAGTGGCTGCAATCATTTATCTACCTGCTGGTAAAATTTGCAGCTGGTGAAGCATTGCCTGCACCATAGTTAATGTTGAGATGTGCAGGACTTGACACATATTCCTTCTTTTGGTGAGTACTCATTATTTTGCAAATTTATAAAATTTCTCTGTAACTTCAAAAGAAACTAACGTAATCATCACAAGTGGTTCATCTACATCTACATCTACATTTATACTCCGCAAGACACCCAACGGTGTGTGGCAGAGGGCACTTTACGTGCCACTGTCATTACCTCCCTTTCCTGTTCCAGTCGCGTATGGTTCACGGGAAGAACGACTGCTTTTACATTCGTGATCTCATCAGGAGGTGTAATTAGGTGGAAGCAATAAATTCGATACCCCATCCAGAAACTCACCCTCTCGAAACCTGGCGAGCAAGCTACACCGCGATGCAGAGTGCCTCTCTTGCAGAGTCTGCGACTTGAGTTTGCTAAACATCTCCGTAACGCTATCACGGTTACCAAATACCCCTGTGACAAAGGCGCCCCTCTTCTTTGGATCTTCTCTATCTCCTCCGTCAACCCGATCTGGTACGGATCCCATACTGATGAGCAATACTCAAGTATAGTTCAAACGAGTGTTTTGTAAGCCACCTCCTTTGTTGATAGACTACATTTTCTAAGGACTCTCCCAATGAATCTCAACCTGGTACCTGCCTTACCAACAATTAATTTTATTTGATCATTCCACTTCAAATCGTTCCGCACGCATACTCCCAGATATTTTAAGGAAGTAACTGCTACCAGTGTCTGTTCCACTATCATATAATCATACAACAAAGGATCCTTCTTTCTATGTATTCGCAATACATTACATTTGTCTATGTTAAGGGTCAGTAACCACTCCCTGCACCAAGTGCCTATCCGCTGCAGATCTTCCTGCATTTCGCTACAATTTTCTAATGCTGCAACTTCTCTGTATACTACAGCATCATCCGCGAAAAGCCGCATGGGACTTCCGACACTATATACTAGGTCATTTATATATATTGTGAAAAGCAATGGTCCCATAACACTCCCCTGTTGCACGCCAGAAGTTACTTTAACGTCTGTAGACGTCTCTCCATTGATAACAACATGCTGTGTTCTGTTTGCCAAAAACTCTTCAATCCAGCCACACAGCTGGTCTGATAATCCGTAGGCTCTTACTTTGTTTATCAGGCGACAGTGTGGAACTGTATCGAACGCCTTCCGAAAGTCAAGAAAAATAGCATCTACCTGGGAGCCTGTATCTAATATTTTCTGGGTCTCATGAACAAATAACGTGAGTTGGGTCTCACACGATCGCTGTTTCTGGAATCCATATTGATTCCTACATAGTAGATTCTGGGTTTCCAAAAACGACATGATACTCGAGCAAATAACATGTTCTAAAATTCTACAACAGATCGTCGTCAGAGATATACGTCTATAGTTTTGCACATCTGCTCGACGAACCTTCTTGAAGACTGGGACTACCTGTGCTCTTTTCCAATCATTTGGAAGCTTCCATTCCTTTAGAGACTTGCGGTACACGGCTGATAGAAGGGGGGGGGGCAAGTTCTTTCGTGTACTCTGAGTAGAATCGAATTGGTATCCCGTCAGGTCCAGTGGACTTTCCTCTGTTGAGTGATTCCAGTTGCTTTTCTATTCCCTGGACACTTATTTTGATGTCAGCCATTTTTTCGTTTGTGCGAGGATTTAGAGAAGGAACTGCAGTGCGGTCTTCCTCTGTGAAACAGCTTTGGAAAAAGGTGTTTAGTATTTCAGCTTTACGCGTTTCATCCTCTGTTTCAATGCCATCATCATCCCGGAGTGTCTGGATATGCTGTTTTGAGCCACTTACTGATTTAACGTAAGACCAGAACTTCCTAGGATTTTCTGTCAAGTCGGTACATAGAATTTTACTTTCGAATTCACTGAACGTTTCACGCATAGCCCTCCTTACGCTAACTTTGACATTGTTTAGCTTCTGCTTTCGCAGTAGTTTCCTAACTTTGTTGTTGTACCACGGTGGGTTTTTCCCGTCCCTCACAGTTTTAGTCGGCATGTACCTGTCTAAAATGCATTTTATGATTGTCTTGAACTTTTTCCATAAACACTCAACATTGTCAGTGTCGGAACAGAAATTTTCGTTTTTAACTGTTAGGTAGTCCGAAATCTGCCTTCTATTACTCTAGCTAAACAGATAAACCTTCCTCCCTTTTTTTATATTCCTACCAACTTCCATATTCATTGATGCTGCAACGGCCTTATGATCACTGATTCCCTGTTCTGTACATAAAGAGTCGAAAAGTTCGGGTCTGTTTGTTATCAGTAGGTCCAAGATGTTATCTCCATGAGTCGGTTCTCTGTTTAATTGCTCAAGGTAATTTTCGGATAGTGCACTCAGTATAATGTCACTCGATGCTCTGTCCCTGCCACCCGTCCTAAACATCTGAGTGTCCCAGTATATATGCGGTATATTGAAATCTCCACCTAAGACTATACGATGCTGAGAAAATTTATGTGAAATGTATTCCAAATTTTCTCTCAGTTGTTCTGCCACTAATGCTGCTGAGTCGGGAGATCGGTAAAAGGAGCCAATTATTAACCTAGCTCGGTTGTTGAGTGTAACCTCCACCCATAATAATTCACAGGAACTATCCACTTCTATTTCACTACAGGATAAACTACTACTAACAGCAACGAACACTCCACCACCGGTTGCATGCAATCTATCCTTTCTAAACACTGTCTGTACCCTTGTAAAAATTTCGGCAGAATTTATATCTGGCTTCAACCAGCTTTCTGTACCTATAACGATTTCGGCTTCAGTGCTTTCTATCAGCACTTGAAGTTCCGGTAATTTACCAACGCAGCTTCGACAGTTTACAATTACAATACCGATTGCTGCTTGGTCCCCGCATGTCCTGACTTTGCCCTGCACCTGTTGAGGCGGTTGCCCTTTCTGTACTTGCCCAAGGCCATCTAACCTAAAAAACCGCCCAGCCCACGCCACACAACCCCAACTACCCGTGTAGCTGCTTGTTGCGTGTAGTGAACTCCTGACCTATCCAGCGGAACCCGAAACCCCACCACCCTATGGCGCAAGTCAAGGAATCTGCAGCCCACACAGTCGCAGAACCGTCTCAGCCTCTGATTCAGACCCTCCACTCGGCTCTGTACCAAAGGTCCACAGTCAGTCCTGTCGACGATGCTGCAGATGGTGAGCTCTGTTTTTCATCCTGCTAGTGAGACTGGCAGTCTTCACCAAATCAGATAGCCAGAGAGGATTTCCTCAGATCCATAGGAACACACATCATTGGTGCCGACATGAGTGACCACCTGCAGATGGGTGCACCCTGTACCCTTCATGGCATCCGGAAGGACCCTTTCCACATCTGAAATGACTCCCCCTGGTATGCACACGGAGTGCACATTGGTTTTCTGCTCCTCTCTTGCTGCCATATCCCTAAGGGACCCCATTACACACCTGATGTTGGAGCTCCCAACTACCAGTAAGCCCACCCTCTGCGACTGCCCAGATCTTGCAGACTGAGGGGGCAACCTCTGGAACAGGACAAGCAGCCATGTCAGGCCGAAGATCAGGATCAGCCTGAGACAGAGCCTGAAACCGGTTCGTTGACAAACTGGAGAGACCTTCCATTCAGCCCTCCGGAATATCTTTCGCTCCCTGCCACACCTTGAGATGACCTCCCACCCTACCACAGGTGAGGGATCAGCCTCAATGCGAGCAGTATCCCGGGCAACCACAGTCGTAGTCCGATCGGGGGATGCGTGGAACGAGCTGGCCATCCCCGACAAACCCCATCCGGAACCCCACAGTGATGCCCATTGACAACAGCCTCAAGCTGTGTGACCGAAGCCAACACTACCTGAAGCTGGGAGCGAAGGGATGCCAACTGAGCCTGCATCCGAACACAGCAGTTGCAGTCCCTATCCATGCTAAATACTGCTGTGCAAAGAATGTCTGAACTAATCTACACAGAGCGCAAACAAATCGCCACAAAATTTAAACGGTTATTAAAATACAAGATTGCCTAGTAAATGCAGTAATGCTGCTACTTGCACACTGCTGACACACTGCTTGGCGGCAGAAGGAGCAAGTTTTCTAACTTCTCCCAGCAGGTTGCTTTCGATCTATGGCTGCAATCATTTATCTATAGGTTGGTAATAATTAGAAGCAAGTGAAGCATTGCCTGCACCATAGTTAACTATGACAGGTGCAGGACTTAATACATCTTCTTTCCTTTGGTAAAGAATCTTAATTATTTTGCAAATTTATAATGTTCCTCTGTAAGGTGAAAAGAAAGTAACGTACTCATCTAAAGCAGCTGTGTAAGAGAGCATATTTTTGGTTTTTCCCAGCAGGTTGCTTTCGATCGATAACTGCAATCATTTATCTACCTGCTGGTAATATTTTGCAGTAAGTGAAACATTGTCTGCACCATAGTTAACTATGAGAGGTGCAGGACTTGATACATCTTCTTTCATTTGGTAAGTATTCCTAATTATTTTACAAATTTATATTGTTTCTCTGTAACTTGAAAAGAAAGTAATGTATTCATCTCAAGCAGCTGTGTAAGAGTACATATTTTCTGCTTCCTCCCAGCAGGTTGCTTTCGATCGATGGTAACAATCTTTTATCTCACGGCTCGTAATGCAGCAAGTGAAGCATTGCCTGCACGATAGTTAACTATGAGAGGTGCAGGACTTGATACATATTCTATCCTTTGGTAAGTACTCCTTATTATTTTGCAAATTTATAACATTTCTCTGTAACTTGAAAAGAGCAGTAACGTACTTATCACAACCGGCTGTGTAAGAGAGCATATTTTCTGTTTTCTCCCAGCAGGTTGCTTTCGATCTACGGCTGCAATCATTTATCTACCTGCTGCTAATAAATTTCAGCGAGTAAAGCGTTGCCTGCACCATAGTTAACAATGAGAGGTTATGTGTTGGTAAATGTGCCAACACCTTGTACATAGAGGAGGCCTAAATGCACGCTATCTAACGCAGACGGGCGTGAATTCTGGAACAGGAGAAGTAGTGAATTCTAATAAGAAAAGTATGCAGCTCCTCGAATACTTAACTTTATTCCATGTTGTGGTACATCGCTGTTGATAATACAAATAAGACTCTCTTCAGATACGGTTAATGGCGCCTTGCTAGGTCGTAGCCATGGACTTAGCTGAAGGCTATTCTAACAGTCTCTCGGCAAATGAGAGAATGGCTTCGTCAGTGTAGTCGCTAGCAAAGTCGTCGTACAACTGCGGCGAGTGCTATTCCGTATCTCGAGACCTGCCTTGTGGTGGCGCTCGGTCTGCGATCACACAGTGGCGACACGCGGGTCCGACATGTACTAAATGGACCGCGGACAATTTAAGCTACCACCTAGCAAGTGTGGTGTCTGGCGGTGACACCACAAGAGGTGCAGGACTTGATACATCTCCTTTCTTTTGGTAAGTACCCCTTATAATTTTGCAAATTTATAACATTTCTCTATAACTTGAAAAGAAAGTAACGTACTCATCACAGGCGGCTGGGTAACAGAGCATATCTTCTGTTTTCTCCAAGCAGGTTGCTTTCGATCGGTGGCTCCAATCATTTATCTACTGGCTGGTAAAAATTTGCAGCAAGTGAAGCATTGCCTGCACCATAGTTAACTATGAGAAGTGCAGGACTTGACACATCTTCCTTCTTTTCTTGAGTACTTCTTATTATTTTGCAAATTTATAACATTTCTCTGTAACTTGAAAAGAAAGTAACGTACTCATCTCAAGCAGCTGTGTAAGGGAGCATATTTTTTCTTTTCTCCCTTGCAGGTTGCTTTCGATTGATGGCTGCAATCATATATCTACCCGCTGGTAATAATTTTCAGTAAATAAAACATTGCCTGCACCATAGTTAACTATGAGAGATGCAGGACTTGATACATCTTCTATCTTTTGGTAAGTACTCCTAATTATTTTGCAAATTTTTAATGTTTCTCTGTAAATTGAAAAGAAAGTAATGTGTTCATCTCAAGCAGCTGTGTAAGAGAACATATTTTCTTCTTCCTCCCAGCACATTGCATTCGATCGATGGTTACAATCATTCATCTCACGGCTCGTAATGCAGCAAGTGAAGCATTGCCTGCACGATAGTTAACTATGAGAGGTGCTAGACTTGATACATCTATCTTGTTTTGGACAGTACTCTTTATTATATTGCAAATTTATAACATTTCTCTGTAACTTGAAATGAAAGTAACTTACTCATTACAAGCGGCTATCAAAGAGAGCATACTTTCTGTTTTCTCCCAGCAGCTTGCTTTCTATTGATAGCTGCAATCATTTATCTACTGGCTGGTAATATTTTGCAGCAAGTGAAGCATTGCCTGCACCATAGCTAACTATGAGAGTTGCAGGACTTGATACTTGTTCTTTATTTTAGTAAGTACACCTTATTATTTTCAAAATTTATAACATTTCTCTAACTTGAAAAGAAAGTAAGGTACTCACCACAAGTGACTGTGTAAGAGAGCATATTTTCTGCTTCCTCCCAGCAGGTTGCTATCGATTGATGGCTGCAATCATTTACCTCGCGGCTCGTAATGCAGCAAGTGAAGCATTGCCTGCTGGAAAGTTAACTATGAGAGATGCAGGACTTGATACATCTTCCTTCTTTTGGTAAGTACTCCCTATTATTTTGCAAAATTATAACATCTCTCTGTAACCTGAAAAAAAAGTAATGTACTCATCATAAGCGGTTGTATAACAGAGGATATTTTCTGTTTCCTCCCAGCAGGTTGCTTTCGATCGATGGCTGCAATCACTAATCTACTGGCTGGAAATAATTTGCAGCAAGTGAAGCATTGCCTGCACCGTAGTTACCTATGAGAGGTGCAGGACTTGGTACATCTTCATTCTTTTGGTAAGTACTCCTTATTATTTTGCAAATTTATAACATTCTCTGTAACTTGAAAAGAAAGTAACGTACTCATCCAAAGCGGCCGTGTAAGAGAGCATATTTTCATTTTTCTCACAGCAGGTTGCTTTCGATCAATGGCTGCAATCATTTATCTCGCAACTGGTAATATTTTGCAGCAAGTGAAGCATTTCCTGCACCATAGTTAACTATGAGAGGTGCAGGACTTGATACATCTTCTTTCTTTTGGTAAGTACTCGCTATTATTTTCAAATTTATAACATTTATCTGTAACATGAAAAGATAGTAACGTATTCATCAAAAGTGGCTTTGTAACAGAGCATAATTTCTGATTTCTCCCAGCAGGTTGCTTTTAATCTACGGCTGCAACATTTATCTACCAGCTGGTAATAAATTTCAGCAAGTGAAGCGTTGCCTGCACCATAGTTAACAATGAGAGGTGCAGGACTTGATACATCTCCTTTCTTTTGGTAAGTACTCCTTATTATTTTGGAAATTTATAACATTTCTCCATAACTTGAAAAGAAAGTAACGTACTTATCACAGGCGGCTGGGTAATAGAGCATATTTTCTGTTCTCGCCCAGCAGGTTGCTTTCGATCGGTGGCTCCAATCATATATATACTGGCTGATAATAATTTGCAGCAATTGAAGCATCGCCTACACCACAGTTAACTATAAGATGTGCAGGACATGACACATCTTCCTGCTTTTGTTGAGTACTCCCTATTATTTTGCAAATTTATAACATTTCTCTGTAACTTGAAAAGAAAGTAACATACTCATCTCAAGCAGCTGTGTAAGTGAGCATATTTTCTGTTTTCTCCCTTGCAGGTTGCTTTCGATCGATGGCTGCAATCTTTTATCTAACTGCTGGTAGTTATTTTCAGTAAAGAAAACATTGCCTGCACCATAGTTAACTATGAGAGATGCACGACTTGAACATTTTCTTTCTTTTGGTAAGTACTCCTCATTATTTTGCAAATATGTAACATTTCAGTGTAACTTGAAAAGAAAGTAACGTACTCATCGGAAACGGCTATGTAACACAGCATATTTTCTGATTTCTCCCAGCAGGTTGCTTTAGATGGATGGCTGCAATAATTTATCTACCGGCTGGTTATAATTTGCAGCAAGTGAAGCATGGCCTGCACCATAGTTAACTTTGAGAGGTGCAGGAATTGATACATCTTCCTTCTTTTGGAAAACACTCATTATTATTTTGCAAATTTATAACATTTCTCTGTTACTTGAAAAGAAAGTAACGTACTCATCATGAGCGGTTGTATAACAGAGGATATTTTCTGTTTTCTTCCAGCAGGTTGCTTTCGATCGCTGGCTGCAATCACTAATCTACTGGCTGGTAATAATTTGCAGCAAGTGAAGCTTTGCCTGCACCGTAGTTACCTTTCGTGGTCGGCTCCCGGCTTTTCTTCAAACCTTTTTATTGCGCCGCTCTTTCCGGGTGCAATTTGGTGCCACCTCTAGTTCATCTTATATACAGGAAAATGGGGTCCCGCAGGGCTCGGTGTTGAGCGTCTCCTTATTTCTAGTGGCCATTAATGGTCTGGCTGCAGCAGTGGGGTCGTCAGTGTCTCCTTCTTTGTATGCCGATGACTTCTGCATCTCATTTAGCTCCACGACTACGGGAGTCGCCGACCGCAGGCAGCAAGTCGCCATTCGCAAGGCAGCATCATGGGCTCTGACTCATGGTTTTCAGTTCTCTGCAGCCAAGACTCGTGTTATGCACTTCTGCAGGCGTCGGACGGTCCACCCTCATCCTGAACTTTACCTCGACGGCCACCTGCTTGAAGTGGTGGACACTTGCCGCTTCTTGGGACTCGTGTTTGATTCCCGGCTCACATGGGTTCCTCATGTTACTCAGCTGAAGCAAAAATGCTGGCGGCACCTCAACGCCCTCCGCTGCCTTAGCCACACATCTTGGGGTGCAGATCGCTGCACGCTGCTGCGATTGTACAGAGCCCTTGTGCAGTCCCGGCTTGATTATGGGTGCCTGGCCTATGGGTCTGCATCACCCACAGTGTTGAAGTTGTTAGACCCCATACACCACTGTGGGGTTCGGCTTGCAACTGGCGCTTTTCGTACCAGCCCCGTAGATAGTCTACTGGTGGAGGCCGGGGTTCCCCCGCTGTGGATTCGCCGCCATCGACTGCTCGCCGACTATGCTGTCCACGTGCATTGCTCGCCAGACCATCCCAATCGTCGCCTGCTTTTCCCTGCCATGGTCCTCCATCTGCCCGAACGGCGACCTAGGTCTGGGCTTTCCGTAGCTGTCCGTGTCCAGTCCCTGCTGTCAGAACTGGGGTCATTCCCTCTTCTGCCTCCCTTCCAGGTCCGTACACCTACGCCTCCCTGGTGTTTGTCCCGGTCGTCCGTCCGTCTGGATTTGGCACAGGGACCTAAGGACTCGGTTCCGCCTGTGGCCCTCCGTCGCCGTTTTCTTGCGCTCCTCGAATCATTTCCGGGCTGTGAGCCTGTCTACACTGATGGTTCCCTGGTTGATGGTCGCACTGCCTACGCTTTCGCTCACGCTGCCCATGTTGAGCAACGCTCCTTGCCGGCTGGCTGCAGTATTTTTACTGCAGAGCTGGTGGCCATCTTGCGCGCTCTTGAGCATATGCGTTTCTGCTCAGGTAGGTCCATCGTCATCTGCAGTGACTCCCTGAGCAGCCTTCAGGCCATCGACCGCTGCTATCCCTCTTCTCCTCTGGTGTCCTCTATTCAGGAGTCTGTTTCCGCCATTGCCCGTTCTGGACGTTCGGTGGTCTTGGTTTGGACGCCAGGTCATGTTGGCATCCCAGGGAACGAACGTGTTGACAGGCTGGCCAAGGGGGCGATCGACACCCCAGCTTTGGAGATCGGCCTCACAGCTCGCGACCTGCAGCTGGTGTTGCGCCGTAAGGTGCTTGGGGTGTGGGCTGATGGGTGGCGTGGCCTGACATCCCCGAATAAGCTGCGGGCTGTTAAGGAGACGACCGATGTGTGGCGTTCCTCCCAGCGGGCTTCTCGCAGGGACTCGGTAGTCCTGTGTCGGCTGCGCATCGGCCATACATACCTGACGCACGGCCATCTGTTGCGTCAGGAGGATCCCCCCTTGTGTCGGTGTGGGTCCCGGCTGACGGTGGGCCACATTTTGCTGGAGTGTCCTCGACTGCGCACACTCCGGCAATCTTTTAATCTCCCAGGCACTTTGGCTTTGGTTTTATCCGACGATGCCTCCATGGCTGACAATGTTTTACATTTTATCCGTAGTAGTCGTTTTTATGGTTCGATTTAGGGAGGTCCTGCGCCTTTCCCTTTCTGTGTCTTTTGTCCTTGTGTCTGTTGCTGTTCTGGTGTGCCGTCAGATGGTTGACTCTTTCCCTTTTTTTTCTCATGGTCAGTCAACCAGTCTCCGGCCATCCTCCTTTCTTCTGTTTCTTTCTGTCTGGTGTTCCTCTGTCCTGTTCTTGTCTGTAGTGTTTGTTGCTGCATTTGTGTTCTTTTAGCGCCTGGGGGGACGTCTTCTCCCCCTTTGGTTTTTAACTGCTCCGTAGATTTTCGGCTCGCCTGATTTTGGAACGGGGGACTGATGACCTTCGCTGTTTAGTCCCCCTTAAACATCCCAACAACCACCACCACCTATGAGAGGTGCAGGACTTGGTACATCTTCATTCTTTTGTTAAGTACTCCTTATTATTTTGCAAATTTATAACATTCTCTGTAACTTGAAAGGAAAGTAACGTACTCATCACAGGCGACTGTGTAAGAGAGCATATTTTCTGTTTTCTCCCAGCAGGTTGCTTTCGATCAGTGGCTGCAATCATTTATCTACCTGCTGGTACTAATTTGCGGCAAGTGAAGCATTGCCTGCACCATAGTTAACTATGAGATGTGCAGGACTTGACACATCTTCCTTCTCTTGGTGAGTACTCCCAATTATTTTGCAAATTTATAACATTTCTCTGTAACTTCAAAAGAAACTAACATAATCATCACAAGCGGTTCATCTACATCTAGATTTATACTCCGCAAGACACCCAACAGTGTGTGGCGGAGGGCACTTTACGTGCCACTGTCATTACCTCCCTTTCCTGTTCCAGTCGCGTATGGTTCGCGGGAAGCACGACTGTCTGAAAGCCTCCGTGCGTGCTCTAATCTCTCTAATTTTACATTCGTGATCTCCTCGGAAGGTATAAGTAGGGGCAAGCAATATATTCGATACCTCATCCAGAAACGCACCCTCTCGAAACCTGGCGAGCAAGCTACACCGCGATGCAGAGCGCCTCTCTTGCAGAGTCTGCCACTTGTGTTAGTTAAACATCTCCGTAACGCTATCACGGTTACTAAATAACCCTGTGACAAAAGGAGCCGCACTTCTTTTGATCTTCTCTATCTCCTCCGTCAACCCGATCTGGTACGGATCCCACACTGATGAGCAATACTCAAGTATGGGTCAAACGAGTGTTTTGTAAGCCACCTCCTTTGTTGATGGACTACATTTTCTAAGGACTCTCCCAATGAATCTCAACCTGGTCCCCGCCTTACCAACAATTAATTTTATATGATCGTTCCACTTCAAATCTCCGCACGCATACTCCCAGATATTTTACGGAAGTAACTGCTACCAGTGTTTGTTCCGCTGTCATACAATCATACAATAAAGCTTCCTTCTTTCTATGTATTCGCAATACATTACTTTTGTCTATGTTAGGGGTCAGTTGCCACTCCCGGCACATAGTGCCTGTCCCCTGCAGATCTTCCTGCATTTCACTACAATTTTCTAATGGTGCAACTTCTCTGTATACTACAGCATCATCCGCAAAAAGCCGCATGGAAATTCCGACACTATATACTAGGTCATTTATATATATTGTGAAAAGCAATGGTCCCATAGCACTCCCCTGTGGCACGACAGAGGTTACTTTAACGTCTGTAGACGTCTCTCCATTGATAACAACATGCTGTGTTCTGTTTGCCAAAAACTCTTCAATCCAGCCACACAGCTGGTCTGATATTCTGTAGGCTCTTACTTTGTTTATCAGGCGACAGTGTGGAACTGTATCGAACGCCTTCCGAAAGTCAAGAAAAATAGCATCTACCTGGGAGCCTGTATCTAATATTTTCTGGGTCTCATGAACAAATAACGTGAGTTGGGTCTCACACGATCGCTGTTTCCGGAATCCATATTGATTCCTACATAGTAGATTCTGGGTTTCCAAAAACGACATGATACTCGAGCAAATAACATGTTCTAAAATTCTACAACAGATCAACGTCAGAGATATAGGTCTATAGTCTTGCGCATCTGCGCGACGAACCTTCTTGAAGACTGGGACTACCTGTGCTCTTTTCCAATCATTTGGAACCTTCCGTTCCTCTAGAGACTTGCGGTACATGGCTGTTAGAAGGGGGGCAAGTTCTTTCACGTACTCTGTGTAGAATCGAATTGGTATCCCGTCAGGTCCAGTGGAATTTCCTCTGTTGAGTGATTCCAGTTGCTTTTCTATTCGCTGGACACTTATGTTGATGTCAGCCACTTTTTCGTTTGTGCGAGGATTTAGAGAAGGAACTGCAGTGCGGTCTTCCTCTGTGAAACAGCTTTGGAAAAAGGTGTTTAGTATTTCAGCTTTACGCGTGTCATCCTCTGTTTCAATGCCATCATCATCCCAGAGTGTCTGGATATGCTGTTTTGAGCCACTTACTGATTTAACGTAAGACCAGAACTTCCTAGGATTTTCTGTCAAGTCGGTACATAGAATTTTACTTTCGAATTCACTGAATGTTTCACGCATAGCCCTCCTTACGCTAACTTTGAAATCGTTTAGCTTCTGTTTGTCTGAGAGGTTTTGGCTGCGTTTATACTTAGAGTGAAGCTCTCTTTGCTTTCACAGTAGTTTCCTAACTTTGTTGTTGTACCACGGTGGGTTTTTCCCGTCCCTCATAGTTTTACTCGGCACGTACCTGTCTAAAATGCATTTTATGATTGCCTTGAACTTTTTCCATAAACACTCAACATTGTCAGGGTCGGAACAGATATTTTCGTTTTTAACTGTTAGGTAGTCTGAAATCTGCCTTCTATTACTTTTGCTAAACAGATAAATCTTCCACTCTTTATTTATATTCTTACTAACTTCCATATTCAGGGATGCTGCAACGGCCTTATGATCACTGATTCCCTGTTCTGTACATACAGAGTCGAAAAGTTCGGGTCTGTTTGTTATCAGTAGGTCCAAGATGTTATCTCCACGAGTCGGTTCTCTGTTTAATTGCTCAAGGTAATTTTCGGATAGTGCACTCAGTATAATGTCACTCGATGCTCTGTCCCTGCCACCCGTCCTATACATCTGAGTGTCCCAGTATATATGCGGTATATTGAAATCTCCACCTAAGACTATACGATGCTGAGAAAATTTATGTGAAATGTATTCCAAATTTTCTCTCAGTTGTTCTGCCACTAATGCTGCCGAGTTGGGAGGTCGGTAAAAGGAGCCAATTATTAACCTAGCTCAGTTGTTGAGTGTAACCTCCACCCACAATAATTCACAGGAACTATCCACTTCTATTTCACTACAGGATAAACTACTACTAACAGCAACAAACACTCCACCACTGGTTGCATGCAATCTATCCTTTCTAAACACTGTCTGTACCCTTGTAAAAATTTTGGCAGAATTTATCTCTGGCTTCAACCAGCTTTCTGTACCTATAACGATTTCGGCTTCGGTGCTTTCTATCAGCGCTTGAAGTTCCGGTACTTTACCAACGCAGCTTCGACAGTTTACAATTACAATACCGATTGCTGCTTGGTCCCCGCATGTCCTGATTTTGCCCTGCACCTGTTGAGGCTGTTGCCCTTTCTGTACTTGCCCAAGGCCATCTAACCTAAAAAACCACCCAGCCCACGCCACACAACCCCTGCTACCCGTGTAGCCGCTTGTTGCATGTAGTGGACACCTGACCTTTCGAGCGGAACCCGAAACCCCATCACCCTATGGCGCTAGTCAAGGAATCTGCAGCCCACACGGTCGCAGAACCATCTCAGCCTCTGATTCAGACCCTCCACTCGGCTCTGTACCAAAGGTCCACAGTCAGTCCTGTCGACGATGCTGCAGATGGTGAGCTCTGCTTTCATCCTGCTAGCGAGACTGGCAGTCTTCACCAAATCAGATAGCCGCCGGAAGCCGAGAGGATTTCCTCGGATCCATAGCGACACACATCATTGGTGCCGACATGAGCGACCACCTGCAGATGGGTGCAAACTGTACCCTTCATGGCATCCAGAAGGACCCTTTTCCACGTCTGGAATGACTCCCCCTGGTATGCACACGGAGTGCACATAGGTTTTCTTCCCCTCTCTTGCTGCCATATCCCTAAGGGGCCCCATTACGCACCTGATGTTGGAGCTCCCAACTACCAGTAAGCCTAAACTCTGCGACCGCCCGGATCTTGCAGACTGAGGGGTAACCTCTGGAACAGGACAAGCATCCATGTCAGGCCAAAGATCAGTATCAGCCTGAGACAGAGCCTGAAACCGGTTCATCAGACAAACTGGAGAGGCCTTCCGTTCAGCCCTCCAGAATGTCTTTCGCCCCCTGCCACACCTTGAGATGACCTCCCACTCTACCACAGGTCAGGGATCAGCCTCAATGCGAGCAGTATCCCGGGCAACCACAGTCGTAGTCCGATCGGGGGATGCGTGGGATGAGCTGGCCATCCCTGACAAACCCCCATCCAGAACCCCACAGTGATGCCCATTGGCAACAGCTTCAAGCTGTGTGACCAAAGCCAACACTGCCTGAAGCTGGGAGCGAAGGGATGCCAACTCAGCCTGCATCCAAACACAGCAGTTGCAGTCCCTATCCAAGCTAAAAACTGCTGTGCAAAGAACATCTGAACTAATCTACACAGAGTGCAAACAAATCGCCACAAAATTTAAACGGTTATTAAAATACAAGATTGCCTAGTAAATGCAGTAATGCTACTACTTGCGCACTGCTCACACACTGCTCGGCGGCGGAAGGAGCAAGTTTTCTTACTTCTCCCAGCAGGTTGCTTTCGATCTATGGCTGCAATCGTTTATCTATAGGCTGGTAATAATTTGCAGCAAGTGAAGCATTGCCTGCACCATAGTTAACTATGAGAGGCGCAGGACTTAATACATCTTCTATCCTGTGGTAAGTACTCATAAATATTTTGCAAATTTATAATGTTTCTCTGTAACTTGAAAAGAAAGTAACGTATTCATCTCAAGCAGCTGTGTAAGAGAACATATTTTCTGCTTCCTCCCAGCAGGTTGCTTTCAATCGATGGTTACAATCTTTTATCTCACGGCTCGTAATGCAGGAAGTGAAGCATTACCTTTTGGATAGTTAACTATGAGAGATGCAGGACTTAATACATCTTCTTTCTTTTGGTAAGTACTCCCTATTACTTTGCAAAATTATAACATCTCTCTGTAACCTGAAATAAAGGTAACGTACTCATCATAAGCGGTCGTATAACAGAGGATATTTTCTGTTTTCTCCCAGCAGGTTGGTTTCGATCGATGGCTGCAATCACTAATCTACCGGCTGCTAATAATTTTCAGCAAGTGAAGCATTGCCTGCACCATAGTTAACTATGAGAGGTGCAGGACTTGGTACATCTTCATTCTTTTGGTAAGTACTCCTTATTATTTTGCAAATTCATAACATTTCTCTGTAACTTGAAAAGAAAGTAATGTAAACATCACAAGCGGCTGTGTAACAGAGCACGTTTTCTATTTTCTCCAAGCCGGTTGCTTTCGATCTATGGCTGCAATCATTTATCTATAGGCTGGTAATAATTTGCAGCAAGTGAAGCAATGCTTGCACCATAGATAACTATGAGAGGTGCAAGACTTGATACATCTTCTTTCTTTTGGTAATTCCTCCCTATTATTTTGCAAATTTATAACATTTCTCTGTAACTTGAAAAGAATATAACGTATTCATCAAAAGAGGCTTTGTAACAGAGCATATTTTCTGTTTTCTGCCTGCAGGTTGCTTTTGATCGGTGTCTCCAATCATTTATCTACTGGCTGGTAATAATTTGCAGCAAGTGTAGCATTGCCTGCATCATAGTTAACTATGAGATGTGCAGGACTTGACACATCTTCCTTCTTTTGTTGAGTACTCCCTATTATTTTGCAAATTTATAACATTTCTCTGTAACTTGAAAAGAAAGAAACATACTCATCTCAAGCAGCTGTGTAAGAGAGCATATTTTCTGTTTTGTCCCTTGCAGGTTGCTTTCGATCGATGGCTGACATCATTTATCTACCTCCTGGTAATAATTTTCAGTAAATAAAACATTACCTGCACCATAATTAACTATGAGAGATGCAGGACTTGTTACATCTTCTTTCTTTTGGTAAGTACTCCTCATTATTTTGCAAATTTATAACATTTCAGTGCAACTTGAAAAGAAAGTAACGTATTCATCACAAGCGGCTGTGTATGAGAGCATATTTTCGATTTTCTCATAGCAGGTTGCTTTCGATCGATGGCTCCAATCATTTATCTCCTGCCTGGTAATGATTTCCAGCAAGTGAACCGTTTCCTGCACCATAGTCAACTATGAGAAGTGCCGGACTTGATACATCTTCTTTCCTTTGGTAAGAACTCCTTATTATTATGCAATTTTATAATGTTTCTCTGTAACTTGAAACAAAAGTAATGTACTTATCACAATCAGCCGTGTGAGAGAGCATATTTTCGGTTTTCTCCCAGCAGGTTGCTTTCGATCGATGGCTGCAAGCATTTATCAACCGGCTGGTAATGCAGCAAATTAAGCATTGCCTGCACCATAGTTAAATATGAGAGGTGCAGGATTTGATACATCTTCTTTCTTTTGGTAAGTACTCCTTATTATTTTAAAATTTATAACATTTCTCTGTGACTTGCACGGAAAGTAATGTATTCATCAAAAGCGGCTTTGAAACAGAGCATATTTTCTGTTTTCTCCCAGCAGGTTGCTTTCGAACCATGGCTGCAATCAATTATCTACTGGCGGATAATAATTTGCAGCAAGTGAATCATTGCCTGCACCATAGTTAACTTTGAGAGGTGCAGGACTTGATACATCTTCTTTCCTTTTGTAAGTACTCCTAATTATTTTGCAAATTTATAACATTTATTTGTAACTTGAAAAGAAAGTAACGAACTAATCACAAGCAGCTGTGTAAATGAGCATATTTTCTGTTTTCTCCCAGCAGGTTGCAATCGATCGATGGCTCCAATCATTTATCTCCAGGCTGGTAATAATTTGCAGGAAGTGAAGCATAGCCTGCACCATAGTTAACTATCAGAGGTGCAGGAATTGAAACATCTTCCATCTTTTGGAAAGTACTCCTTATAATTTTGCAAATTTATAACATATCTCTGTAATCTGAAAAGAAGGTAATATACTCAGCAGAAGTGGCTGTGTAAGAAAACCTATTTTCTGATTACTCCCAGCAGGTTGCTTTTGATCAATGGCTGCAGTCATTTTTCCACTGGCTGGTTATAATTTGCAACAAGAGAAACATTGCCTGCACCATAGTTAACCATGAGAGGTGCAGGACATGATGAATCTCCTTTCTTTTGGAATGTACTCCTTATTAATTTCCAAATTTATAACATTTCTCTGTAACTTGAAAAGAAAGTAATGTACTCATCACAAGTGGCTGTGTAAGAGAGCATATTTTCTGTTTTCTCCCAGCAGGTTCATTTCGATCGTTGGCTGCTATCATTTATGAACCGGTTGGTAATAATATGCAACAAGTGAAGCGTTGCCACCCCCATAGTTAATTATGGCAAGTGCCGGACTTCAGAGACATTCTTACTTTTGATAACTACTCCTTCTTATTTAGCAAATTTATAACATTTCTCTGTAACTTGAAAAGAAAATAATGTATTCATCAAAAGCAGCTGTGTAAAAGAGCATATATTCTGTTTTCTCCGAGCGGGTTGTTTTCGATCAAGGCTGCAATAATTTATCTACGGTCTGGTATTAAATTGCAGCAAATGAAGCATTTTCTACACCACAGTTACCTATGTGAGAAGCAGGACTTGATACATCTTCTTTCTTTTGGTAAGTACCGCTTATTATTTTGCAAATTTATGATATTTAACTGTATCATGGAAAGAAAATACTGTACTCATCAAAAGATGCTGTGTAACACAGCATATTTTCTGTTTTCTCCCAACAGTTTGCTTTTGATCGATGGCTGCAATCGTTTATCTACCGGCTGGCAATAATATGCAGAAGTGAAGCGTTGCCTGCACCAAAGTTAAATATTAGAGGTGCAGGACTTGATACATATTCTTTCTTTTTGTAAGTACTCCTTATTACTTTGCAAATTTATAACATTTCTCTGCAACTTGAAAAGAAAAAGCAGTACTCAACAAAAGAGGCTGTGTAACAGAGAACATTTTCTGTTTTCTCCCAGCAGGTTTCTTTCTTTCGATAGCTGCAATCGTTTATATACCGATGGTAATAATATGCAGCAAGCAGAGCATTACCTGCACCATTGTTATTTATGAGAGGTGCAGGACTTGATATATTCTCTTTCGATCGGAGGCTGCAATCATTTATCTAACGGCTGGTAATAATATGCAGCAAGAGAAGCGTTGCCTTCACCATAGTTAACTGTGAGAGGTGCACGACTTGTTACATGTTATTTCTTTTGGTAAGAGCTCCTTATTATTTTGCATATTCATAATATTTCTCTGTAACTTGAAAAGAAAATAACGTACTCATCAAAGGCGGCCGTGAAACAGAGCATATTGTACGTTTTCTCCCAGCTGGTTGCTTGTGATCGATGGCTGCATTCCGTTATCTACCTGCTGGTAATAATATGCAGCAAGTCAAGAGTTGCCTGAACAATAGTTAACCATGACAGGTGCAAGACTTGATACAACTTCTTTCTTTTGGGTAAGTACTCCTTCTTATTATGCAAATTTATAATATTTCTCTGTATCTTTTCTCCTAGCTGCTTGCTTTCGATCGAAGGCTGCGATCATTTATCTACCGGCTGGTAATAATATGCAACAAGTGAAGCATTTCCTGCACCATAGTTAACTATGATAGGTGGAGGACATGATACATCTTGTTTCTTCTGGTAGGTACCCCTTATTATGTTGCAAATTTATAACATTTCTCTGTAACTTGAAAAGAAAATAACGTACTCACCAAAAGCGGCTGTGTAACGGAGCATATTTTCTGTTTTCTCTCAGCAGGTTGCTCACGATCGAAGGCTGCAATCATTTATCTACTGGCTGGTAATAGTATGCAGCAAGTGAACCATTTCCTGCACCACAGTTAACTGTGAGAGGTGCAGGACTTGTTACATCTTCTTCATTTTGGTAAGTACTCCTTATTATTTTGTAAATTTATAACATTTCTCTGTAACGTGAAAAGAAAATAACGTACTCATCAAAAGCTGCTGTGTAACAGTACATATTTTCTGTTTTCTCCCAGCAGGTTGCATTCCATAGATAGCTGCAATTATTTATCTAACAGATGGTAATAATATGCAGTAAGAGAAGCATTGCCTGCATCATAGTTAACTATGAGAGGTGCATAACATGATACATCATCTTTCTTTTGGTATGTACTCTTTATTATTTTTCAAATTTATAACATTTCTCTGTAACTTGAAATGAAAGTAACGTACTCATCAGAAGTGGCTGTGTAACAGAGCATATTTTCTGTTTTCTCCCTGCAGGTTGCTTTTGATCGATGGCTGCAATCCTTTAGTTACTTCCTGGTAACAATATGCAGCAAGTGAAGCGTTGCCTGGACCATAGTTAACTATGAGAGGTGCAGGAGTTCATACATCTTTTTTCTTTTGGTAAGTACTCCTTATTATTTTGCAAATTTATATTATTTCTCTGTAACTTGAAATGAAAGTAACATACTCATCAAAAGCGGTTATGTAACAGAGCATATTTTCTGTTTTCTCCGAGCAGTTTGTTTTTTATCGATGGCTGCAATCGTTTATATACCAGCTGGTAATAATATGCAGAAATAGAAGCATTGCCTGCACCATAGTTAACTATGAGAAGTGCAGGAATTGATACACATTCTTTCTTTTGATAAGTACTCCTTATTATTTTCAGATTTATAACATTTCTCTGTAACTTAAAAAGAAAAAAACGTACTCATCAAAAGTGGCTGTGTAACAGAGCATATTTGTTGTTTTCTCCCAGCAGGTTGCTTTCGATCGAAGGCTGCAATCATTTATCTACCAGCTGGTAATATTATGCAGCAAGTGAAGCATTTCCTGCACCATAGTTGACTATGAGAGGTGCAGGATTTCATACATCTTCTTTCGTTTGGGAAGTACTCCTTATTATTTTGCAAATTTATAACATTTCTCTGTACCTTGAAAAGAAAGTAACGTACTCATCAAAAGCGCCACTGTAACAGAGCATATATTCTGTTTTCTCCCAGCAGTTTGATTTCGATCAATGGCTGCAATCATTTATCTACTGGCTGGTAATAATTAGCAGCAAGTGAAGCATTGCCTGCACCATAGTTAAGCATGAGAGGTGCAGGACTCAATACTTCTTCTTAATTTTGGCATGTACTACTTATTATTTTGCAAATGTATAACATTTCTCTGTAACTTGAAGAGAAAATAATGTACTCATAAAAAGCAGCTGTGTAACTCAGCATATTTTCTGTTTTCTCCCAGCAAGTGATTTTCGATCGATTGCTGCAATCATTTACCTACCATCTGGTAATAATACGCAGCAAGTGGCGTGTTGCCTGCACCATACTTAACTGTGACAAGTGCAGGATTTGATACATCCCCTTTCTTTTGGTAAGTACTCCTCGTTATTTTGCAAATTAATAATATTTCCCTCTAACTTGAAAAGAAAATAACGTACTCATCAAAAACGGCTGTGTAAGAGATGATATTTTCTTTTTTCTCCAGGCAGGTTCCTTTGGATCAATGTCTGCAATCATTTATCTACCACTTGGTAATTAGTTGCAGCAAATGATCCATTGCCTGCAGCATGGTTAACTATGATAGGTGCAGGACTTGATACATCTTCATTCTTTTGGTAGGTACTCCTTATTATTTTGCAAATTTATAACATTTCTCTGTAACTTGAAAAGAAAATAAAGTTCTCATCAAAAGCGGCTGTGTAACAGGGCATTTTTCCTGTTATCTCCCAGCAGGTTGCTTTCAATCGTTGGCTCCAATCATTTATCTGCCGGCTGGTAATATTAGGCAACAAGTGAAGCATTTCCTGCACCATAGTTAACTGTGAGAGGTGCAGGACTTGTTACAGCTTCTTCATTTTCGTAAATACTTCTTATTATTATGCAAATATATAACATTTTTCTGTAATGTGAAAAGAAAATAACGTACTCATCAAAAGCAGCTATGTAACAGAGTGTATTTTCTGTTTTCTCCCAGCAGGTTGCTTTAGATCGATGGCTGCAATTGTTTATCTACCGGCAGTTTATAATATGCAGCAAGAGAAACATTGCCAGCACCATAGTTAACTATGAGAAGTGTAGGACTTGATGCACATTCTTTCTTTTGATAAGCACTACTTATTATTTTCAAATTTATATCATTTCTCTGTAACTTGAAAAGAAAGTAACGTACTCATAAAAAGCAGCTGTGTAACTGAGGGTATTTTCTGTTTTCTCCCAGCAGGTTGCTTTCGATCGATGGTTGCAATCATTTATCTACCACCTGGTAATAATATGCTGCATGTGAAGCTTTGCCTGCACCATAGTTAACTTTGAGAGGTGCAGGACTTTATACATCTTCTTTCTTTTGGTAAGTACTCCTTATTAGTTTGCAAATTAATAACATTTCTATGTAACTTGAAATGAAAGTAACGTACTCATAAAAAGCAGCTGTGTAACTGAGCATATTTTCTGTTTTCTCCCAGCAGATTGCTTACAATCGATTGCTGCAATCATTTATCTACTGGCTAGTAATAATATGCAGCAAGTGAAGCGTTGATTGCACCTTAGTTAACAATGAGAGATGCAAGACTTGACTCATCTTCTTTCTTTTGGTATGTACTCCTTATTATTTTGCAAATATATAACATTTCTCTGTTAATCAAAAAGATAATAGTGTACTCATCAAAAGCTGCTGAGTAACAGTACGTATTTTCTGTTTTCTCCCAGCAGGTTGCTTTCCATAGATAGCTGCAATCATTTATCTACCGGCTGGTAATAATATGCAGTAATGAAGCATTGCCTGCTTCATAGGTAACTATGAGAGGTGCATAACATGATACATCACCTTTCTTTTGGTACGTACTCCTTATTATTTTGCAATTTAATGACATTTCACTGTAATTTGAAAAGAAAATAATGTACTCATCAAAAGTGGCACTGTAACAGAGCATATTTTCTGTTTTCTCCCAGCTGGTTGCTTTTGATCAATGGCTGCAATCGTTTAAAACCGGCTGGTAATAATATGCATCAAGGGAAGCATTGCCTGTACCATTGTTAACTATGAGAGGTGCAGGACTTGTTACATTCTCTTACATTTGGTAAGTACTCCTTATTATTTTGCAATTTAATGACAATTCTCTGTAATTTGAAAAGAAAATAATGTACTCATCAAAAGCGGCAATGTAACAGAGCATATTATCTATTTTCTCCCAGCAGGTTGCTTTCGACTGATGTCTGCAATCAGTTATCAACCTGCTGGTAATAATATGCAGCAAGTGAAGCGTTGCCTGCACCATAGTTAACTATGAGAGGCGCAGGACTTCATACATCTTCTTTCGTTTGGTAAGTACTACTTATTATTTTGCAAATTTATAACATTTCTCTGTAAATACAAAAGATAGTAACTACTCATCAAAAGCTGCTGTGTAACAGAGCATATTTTCTATTTTCTCCCAGCAGGTTGCTTTCCATCGATGGCTGCAATCATTTATCTACAGGTTGGTAATAATATGCAGCAAGAGAAGCATTGCCCGCACCATAGTTAACTATGAGAAATGCAGGACTTGATACATATTCTTTCTTTTGGTAGGTACTCTTTTTTTATTTTGGAAATTGATAATATTTCTCTGTAACTTGAAAACAAAATAATGCACTCATCAAAACCGGCTTCGAAACGGATCATATTTACTGTTTTCTCCAAGCAGGTTGCTTTCGATCAAAGGCTGCAATCATTTATCTACCAGCTAGAAATAATATGCAGCAAGTGAAGCTTTTCCTGCACCATAGTTAACTGTGAGAGGTGCAGGACTTGTTACGTCTTCTTCATTTTGGTAAGTAGTCCTTATTATTTCGTAAATTTATAACATTTTTCTGTAATGTGAAAAGAAAATAATGTACTCATCAAAAGCAGCTATGTAACAGAGCGTATTTGCTGTTTTGTCACATTAGGTTGCTTTCAATCGATGGCTGCAATTATTTATCCACCGGCAGGTAATATTCTGCAGCAAGTGAAGCATTGCCTGCACCATAGTTAACTATGAGAGGTGCAGGACTTCATATATCTTCTTTCGTTTGGTAGGTATTCCTTATTATTTTGCAAATTTATAACATTTCTCTGTAAATTGAAAAGATTGTAACATACTGATCAAAAGCTGCTGTGCAGCAGTACATATTTTCTGTTTCCTCCCAGCAGGTTGCTTTCCATAGATAGCTGCAATCATTTATCTACTGGCTGGTAATAATATGCAGTAAGTGAAGCATTGCCTGCTTCATAGTTAACTATGAGAGGTGCATAACATGATACATCACCTTTCTTTTGGTAAGTACTCCTTATTATTATGCAAATTTATAACATTTCTCTGTAACTTGAATAGAAAGTAATGTACTCATTAGAAGTGGCTGTCTAACAGAGCATATTTTCTGTTTTCTCCCAGCAGGTTGCTTTCGATCAATGGCTGCAATCCTTTAGTTACCGACTGGCAACAATATGCAACAAGTGAAGGGTTGCCTGGACCATAGTTAACACTGATAGGTGCAGGAGTTCATACATCTTCTTTCTTTTGGTAGGTACTCCTTACTATTTTGCAAATTTATATCATTTCTCTGTATCTTGAAATGAAAGCAACATACTCATCAAAAGCGGTTGTGTAACAGAGCATATTTTCTGTTTTCCCCAAGCAGGTTGCTTTCTTTCGATGGCTGCAATCATTTATATACTGGCTGGTAATAATATGCAGCAAGCGAAGCATTACCTGCACCATTGTTAATTATGAGAGGTGCAGGACTTGATATTTTCTCTTTCTTTTGGTAAGTACTCCTCATCATTTTGCAATTTAATGACATTTCTCTGTAACTTGAAAAGAAAATAACATACTCATCAAAAGCAGCTGTGTAACAGAGCATATTTTCTGTTTTCTCCCTGCAGGTTGCTTTTGATCGATGGCTGTAATCATTTATTTACTTGCTGGTAAATATATGCAGCCAGTGAAGTGTTGCCTGCACCATAGTTAACTGTGAGAGGTGCAGACTTTGATACATCATCTTTCTTTTAGTAAGTACCCCTTATTATTTTGCAAATTTATAACATTTCTCTGTAACTTGAAATGAACATAAGATAATCTTCAAAGGCGGCTGTGTAACAGAGAATATTTTCTGTTTTCTCCCAGCAGTTTGCTTTCGATTGATGGCTGCAATCATTCATCTACCGGCTGGTAGTAATAAGCAGCTCGTATGCGTTGCCTGCACCATAGTTAATTATGAGAGGAGCAGGACTGTTACATCTTCTTCATTTTGATAAGTACTCCTTATTCTTTTGTAAATTTATAACATTTTTCTGTAACGTGAAAAGAAAATAACGTACTCATCAAAAGCAGCCATGTAACAGAGCTTATTTTCTGTTTTCTCCCAGCTAGTTGCTTTCGATCTTTGGCTGCAATCATTTATCTACCAGCTGGTAATAGTATGCAGCAAGTGAAGCATTTCCTGCACCACAGTTAACTGTGAGAGGTGCAGGAATTGTTACATCTTCTTCATTTTGGTAAATATTCCTTATTATTTTATAAATTTATTACATTTTTCTGTAACGTGAAAACAAAATTACGTACTCATCAAAAACAGCTATGTAACAGAGGGTATTATCTGTTTTCTCCCTGCAGGTTGCTTTCGATCAATGGCTGCAATCTTTTAGTTACCGGCTGGTAACCATATGCAGCAAGTGAAGCATTGCCTGGACCATAGTTAACTATGAGAGGTGCATGACTTGATACATCTTCTTTCTTTTGCTAAGTATCCTTATTATTTTGCAAATTTATATCATTTTTCTGTAACTTGAAATGAAAGTATTGAACTCATCAGATGCTCTTGTGTAACAGAGCATATTTTATATTTTCTCCGAGCAGGTTGCTTTCTATTGATGGCTGCAATTGTTTATATACCGGCTGGTAATAATATGCAACATGGGAAGCATTGCCTGCACCATTGTTAATTATGAGAGGTGCAGGACTTGATATATTCTCTTTCTTTTGGTAAGTACTCCTTATTATTTTGCAATTTAATGACATTTCTGTGTAACTTGAAAAGATAATAACGTACTAATAAAAAGCGTCCGCGTAATAGAGCAGATTTTCTGTTTTCTCCCAGCAGGTTGCTTTTGATTGATTTCTGCAACCATTTATTTACCAGCTGGTAAATATATGCAGCCAGTGAAGTGTTGGCTGCACAGAAGTTACCCATGAGAGGTGCAGGCCTGGATACATCATTTTCCTTTTAATAAGTACCGCTTATTATTTTGTAAATTTATAACATTTCTCTGTAACTTGAAAAGAAAATAACGTACTCATCAAAAGCAGTTGTGTAACAGA